>NW_019384996.1:159538-167906 GCF_000671375.1 Centruroides sculpturatus | reverse complement strand
AGAATTAGGTCCCCCGTTTCCAGACTAATTAGAGAATTTTTACGTTTAGTCAAACGAACTATTTTCAACGTTTCTGGAATGTTTACAATCGTTCTATAATCGAACCAATATTCGAATTTTATGTTCGAATTTAATTCGAACAAAACATTCAAAATAGAAAGCCACTTTCAACCACTTTCAGTCTCATATCTCCCGCACCCTTATAGCTATCGAGATGCAACCAACCCTATGCACGAATGGAGACTTGGGGCTACCACCTCATACAAACACCATTCACGTGCGATGTGTAGTTTTTGCGGAAAAGTGAAATATAGGGGGACACACGTCCATTTTTAATATATAATATAATAATATATAATAGATAATATGTGTAATATCTACCATATAAATACTGAATACTTTTTAACACACTGTAGATGGGAGATATATAAAATATAATTTTTTTGTTTAGTATCTATAAGCTAATTATTTATAACTCAAAACAATAAAATATTTTAAAATACATGGGGTGCAAAAGTAGGTATACAGTTGAGAATCTGAGAAATACAAATGTTTGGTGTTTATTATTATTATTATCTTTTTATTTATTTGTGATTTAATTTGTACATAAAAATGTTTTTTCCTGTATGTTTTTTTCCCCATAAGTGTATACCTGCTTTTGCACCTTCCTGTATATCTTAAAATTTTTATATTTAAAAATATTTATTAAAAATATTTGAGAATTATTTTAAATGATGCATGTAATGTATTACAGACATTTGGTGAACGTACTTTGGGTGCATTTTCATGGATAATGCCTGTTTCAGTAGCTCTTTCAACATTTGGAGGATTGAATGGTGGTATATTTGCATCATCAAGGTAAGTTGTTGGTAATTCTTTTAGATAATGTTAAAAATAAAAAGATAGTAATAGGCAACAAATGGATAATAGGTTTTAACTATATTCAAATATTAACTTAAAATTATGATAACTAAATTAATTTTGCCATCTTTGTTAGTTTAATCTACACATTTTATTTAATAAGCCATTTTATATTTAATAGCTTATATTTTTTAAATGACAGTATCTAATTACAGATTTATGAGTTTTGTTTGTTTAGAATGGTTTGGCAACTTGTTGCTCCAAAGTCATACATCACTCTTTGAGAATGCTTCTGCTACTCCCAACACTACTTTCCCCTATTATAGAACTTTTTAATTGATAAGACAGATTAGCTGACTGAATTTTTATATCTTAGCAAAATGTTTATTATACGATAGCTATACTATACAGACAAAAACATTGTCACTGATAAAAAGAAATATTGTTCTATCTATTTTCGTATACATTCTGAGTGTAATATTTTTAAAATGATGATGCCTCAGGAAAGTTCTTTCTTCAATGTACACAGTCATTAATAATGTGAAAGTTGTATAGCTGTTTTTAAAACTTAATCCAGTAGGTATGTGCTGTGTATGTTTGTGGAGTAGGAAATGATATGAAGTGAATATGACAGAAACATAACTTGGATATATGGCTAAACTAAATTGAACTGATTATAAATGAGATGTAATAATTCTCTTATTAGTTTGTATTGCAATGACTACATAAGAGATTAGTAAAAAATGAAAAAGCAAAATAAAATAATGAGAATAAATTTAAAAAGTTATCTAAATATATAAAATTGCTTGTCTTGACTGACTGAATGAATGACTCACTCACTCACTGATTCATCATTGCCCAGAGCAGACCATTTAACCTAAAGAGACAAAATTTGGTAGACAGTTAGGGTACGTCATGGAAACGTACACTAAGAAGGGATTTTTCGAAATTCCTCCGCGGGGGAGAGGGAGAGCATTAAGGCTTAACCGGAAGAACGGCTTCTACTGTACTATTTTAGATGCGATTTTTTGTTTTTATCTGCATTTTAGTAGCATATGCGATGGCAATGCACACTAAGAAGGGATTTTTTTGAAATTTCCCCGCGGGGNTTTTCCTGATGAAAATGAATAATAACTAAGTTTCAATAAAAATGATAAAATGTAAATTGAATTTTATCACAACGAGTTTGCTTGAATTTTTTTTCTTCTGAGATCGCAGCAATGTGTGACGGGTAAGCTAGTTACTCATAAAAAAAATGCAATTGTTGCAGCGTTAGATAAAATATTGGGTTTAATAAAATATAATTGTTGGCAGTTAATTGTGAATTAAATTCCTTTAACTTTGGTTTGCATAATTTGTTGTTTAACAAATAATCTTTATCAAAACTGTCATGCATGTTTTTAAAATGTCTTTCAACGTTTTTTTTTTTTTGACAAGCTACACTTGCATATATAACGTGATAACATGCACATTTTCCATTCACCATTGTAAAGAAAAACTCTTCCCATATTATATAAAAAATTATGAATTATGTCATTCTGTTCTTTGCACTTGTTTCTTAAATTATTTCCCTATTTAAAATATAATAAAATATTATATTACCACAAGAAATTATTTATGTCTGTACACTTGTCACAACAAGAAACACAAAACTGAAAACAAAATGCATTATTATTATGCAGCAAGATTACCCAAGTGATGACTCTGTTAATCAATATACTTTGCATCTGCATGTATTGGGTTGGTCAATAAGTTTGTGTAGTTTTTGCCAATAGATAGTTAGAAGCTCTGAAAAGCAATTATTAGTAGTTTTAAACTTGAAAACAGGTAATTATTTGACAAGTGTTGGTGAAATGTTACTTGTCAAAAATAAAACTTGATGATTAGTTTTGTTGTGTGTGTGTGTGTGTGTGTGTGTGTGTGTGTCAGTATTTGAAAGATGAATGAACAAAATGTGCATTCAATGCATTATGTAGATAATGCATCACTCAACTCCACCATGCTGGGGTTGAGTGATGGTCAGCTGAGTGCCATAAGTGGGTGATTATAAGATGAAAATGGTGAAGACATCCAGTTGTTACTGTAAGTAACTGAGGATGATTATATCATAATTAAATGTCTGGAAGAGGAAATTGGTCTGGAAACTTGGGTAGCATAACTGGCAATACATATGCATGGTAAGTGAAACTTGTGAGTGCAAGTCTTTCTCTCGACTGATTCTTTTCTTCCAGAATATTTAAATTATTTAATTTAATTGTAATTATTAAATTTAATAAGAGATGGTGTCTAATGCCTCCATCTAATGACAAATTATTTAGAAATGAATTAAAAATAATCACAGAAAAGTAGCTTGATTTAATCTGGTAGTCATTTGACTTATTACTAATATATCAGGCTTTGAGTTGTTTGTTTATGAATACAAAATTTTGATGTCTAACTGGAGAGAGAAGTTAAAATTATTAAAAAATACAAAAATGATTGATTTAATAATTAAAGCATTCTAATCACATTTAAAAAACTATAATAACAAATAGAATACCAATATCAACAATAATTCCACATAAAAGATCAAGAGACTACATTCTTTGAGGAAGATCAAGTTACAGAAACATTTGAATTATGAAAATTACACTACAATTTTTTTAATGTTTTTAATACTGTTAAATTATCTGACATAAATAACAACTTCCCAAAACCTAGATATCAAGCCAAATTATTGCTATACTTAAGCTATTAATATGCTATAATTAATTGTGCATATTCATACTAAGTAATTTCGTACTAGTACCAAATTACTTAGCTTCTAAACAAAGATATATTAATATAATATATATCTTTGTTTAGAATATTAATTGTATTCTGATTAGAATTCCATGTAATTATTAAAAAAAAATAGTTTTTAAAAATTTATATTCATTATATAATTATTTATTATATTGTGAAAATTGTGTACTTAATATTTTTTATTTTATATTAGTTTATGAATTTTAAGTGTTTTATATTGTGTATATTTTTGAATATAGGAAACCTTCAAAATTTTGATAGAGCATTTGAAGGGACCACAACTGAACCAGGTTATATTGCTCTTGCATTTTATTCTGGACTTTTTTCTTATTCAGGGTGGTGAGTTCAAATTAAAGATTTTACTACTTTTTTTAACAAAGAAATTTAAGAAAGTCATCTCAATCAATTTGCATGATGATTAATATATTTTGTCAACATTATTGTAGCTTTCAGTAAATAAAATGGTAAAGGATATGTTATATGAGCCGTTTGCAGGCCAAATTGATTAACTCCATTTGTAAATCCTTAATATAATCATTATTTTTAAATTGTTTGCGTAACTAATTTTATANTAAATTCATAAAAATTTTGTTAAGATTTTCTTGTATTTGTGATTGTATGAATTATTAGCAATGTTTTCATTTTTAGCCATTATAATAAATAAAGAAAAACAAAATCTTAAAGTTTTAGAATTCAACTTAAATACTGTTAAAAAATTTCTAATATGATAATGAAGATTTAATGGAATTTAAGTGTGATTACTTTCCAATATTCAATAAACTGTAAAGAAAATTAATAGTATTGTAACTAGTACTAATTTTCTGATGATTAAACTGAAAGGAATTAAACTAATAAAACTTTTTATCACTTAATTAATTTACATTCAGATTAATTATTATATATTTTTTTCCTAGAAATCTTCCCCGTGCTATATATATTTCTTTACCAATGGTGACAATCATATATGTACTAGCCAATGTGGCATATTTTGCAGTGTTGACATCAAGTGAAGTATTGTCATCAAATGCTGTTGCTGTGGTAAATTTCTTTCTGCTTGTATAATGAATATTTAAATACTTACAGGCTAATGTATTTACATTTAAAAGTTTTAATATTAATTCTTTATTCAAATAAAACTAAATAAGAATACCATATGATGATCAGTGATTATTATTATTACTCTTAAATAAATAAATATATTTCAGGAATTATTTGAACTTTGTTACTGAGGAAATGAAAAATCCATTCAGGTAATAAAATTAAGATGTATAAAAAAATCTGTTAATTACGTGTAATTTAGTATAAATACAGCATTTAATTCTAATAATAATAATTTATTCTATTATGATTTTTAAATATTGATGTGTTATATACATTATACTTATTTTATATGATTGACTAAGTACATATACAGTCAAACCTCAGTTTTTGAACAGCTCACTTTTCAAACAAATGGTTTACAAACAGTATTTCAAACTCATATTTTTCCTAGTTGCTCTATGATAACATTGTTACCAAACAAGCTACTTGACAAGAGTCAACCATGGATTAGAGAGACAACCCCCTATACTTTCTATCCGCACATTCTTTTATTCAGCATGCTTGCAGCACTTTTAGCGCATGTGTTCAATTATTAAGTCTACTGTCAGCGCTCTTAAGGTGCGCTTTCAGTGCACTAGCAGCACCTCCCGACCAGGCTAAAAATATTGCTTACAAGATGGACACCTCCATGAGAAAGTAGCTTTTTCGATTACCAAATAATAATCAGTTGTTTGCTGTTTTAAATTAGCAGATTTTTAATTGTGACGTACAAAAATGGCTTTTAAAGATTTCATTGGAATACTGCAGTACGATATTGTGAACGTAACCAACAATTTTTGCACGCTTTTCTCATTGTTGGGAATCAATCATTTCCAATCCCATAAATAAATCATCATTTCCTTGTTTTCTTGTAAATAACATCGAACTTAATGTCTTTTCTTCTAATATTCGCATAAGTATAGCAGAAAGAAAATAATTGTTTATATCAGCCATTTTGAGATAGCTCTTTCTCCAGCAAAAGTGTTTTCAACTGTCAGCAGCAAAAATGTCATTTCCGGCAGCAACTGCTCAGCGGACTGCTGAATAAAAGAATGCGTAGTATGTTAAAGATAGTCCACAGCCCTCACCAATCAGTGGCAGGTCTACTGATTCAGAAGTTAGTGGCACTGAGATTGCCTTGTGTCATCAGACGTCATGAGAAGGATCATCAATAATGTTGCTATTTAAATTACATTTCAATGAGCATGTGAGAAAGATACTACTTTTGTTTTCATTATGTGCAACAGTTGAATTTAAATCAAATTAATTAATAAAAACTGTTTGATTCTGATGAAACCGTGTTGTTGTTATTAAGCTGTTTCTTTGCAGACACACTAAGGTGACATATATCAACACTTGGCAACTGTTGCCAAGTGTTGATATATGTCACCTTAGTATGTCTGCAAAGAAACAGCTTAATAAAAACCGTGTTAATTAACATTCACATAATACAAATTGCATCCAAGAATTTGTGAGAATTTGTGTTTAAAGATGTTGAAGTCAGATTAAATAATAAAAATGTGTTATATATAATACAGTATTATATTATATATAGTATTACATTGCATTTATAGGCATTTTTAGCATGAAATACAGCTAAAAAAGGTTTTTACCTTTTTAGCTGTATTTCATGCTAAAAATTCTTTAGGGCTTTCTTTTAGGGGCAGGAACAAATTAACCTGTTTTGTATTGTTTCTTATGGAAAAATTTGTTTCAGTTTTAGAACAATTTTTAGGAACAAATATGTTCAAAAACCAAGGTTTGACTTTATATGAAATATCAGGAATATGGCTAAGCCTATCATTTAGTTTCAGAAGAATTTTTGAGAGTTTTTAATTTATATGTTAATACAATGCAATGACATAGTGACATAAAAATAAATTTACTCTAGTCTCTAGTGTTAAATATAAATATAAAAAGTGTCTAGTATAAATATAAATAGTGTCTAGTGTTAGATCTAGTGTTAAGTATAAATATTGCTTTTAGATTAAACAACAAAATATCGTCTAAATTCATAAAAATTTTGTTAAGATTTTCTTGTATTTGTGATTGTATGAATTATTAGCAATGTTTTCATTTTTAGCCATTATAATAAATAAAGAAAAACAAAATCTTAAAGTTTTAGAATTCAACTTAAATACTGTTAAAAAATTTCTAATATGATAATGAAGATTTAATGGAATTTAAGTGTGATTACTTTCCAATATTCAATAAACTGTAAAGAAAATTAATAGTATTGTAACTAGTACTAATTTTCTGATGATTAAACTGAAAGGAATTAAACTAATAAAACTTTTTATCACTTAATTAATTTACATTCAGATTAATTATTATATATTTTTTTCCTAGAAATCTTCCCCGTGCTATATATATTTCTTTACCAATGGTGACAATCATATATGTACTAGCCAATGTGGCATATTTTGCAGTGTTGACATCAAGTGAAGTATTGTCATCAAATGCTGTTGCTGTGGTAAATTTCTTTCTGCTTGTATAATGAATATTTAAATACTTACAGGCTAATGTATTTACATTTAAAAGTTTTAATATTAATTCTTTATTCAAATAAAACTAAATAAGAATACCATATGATGATCAGTGATTATGAAATAAGTATTTTAATTTTATTGAAATTTAACAATGGATAAATAAACTTTGGTTACTTTGGAACCATGTTTCAAATCTTTAATTCCTTTTAAAAAATAAATAAATAAATAATAATAATAATAATAATGTATTCAGAAAACACTTGACCTTTCAATATCTTTTATTTAATTATTTCTTGTTTGTCAAGATGCATTTTGAAGACTTATTACTTCTTAGAAATGGATAAATAAGTTTTAACTTCATTCCTCTCTTGTTCACAAAAAATTATACATATTAGAAAACTGCAAATTTTTTCATCTGGTTATTGTTCATCTACTTCCTACATTTACTACATCATTTCATAGCAACATAACAAAAAAAATAGACTTCTAATTTTAGACCTATTGAAATATATGGAATAAGTTGTGTGGATTAAAATTATAATTTCATAGCATTTAATGCTAGATTATTAATGCTGTAAGTTAATCAAAAAATAAAAAAATAGTATGCATAGCAAACATATTTTAACACGAATAGCTATTGAAGAATTGGATTTATATTTGTTCTCAATAAAAGAAATTTGTAGTATTTTGTATATATCATTCATATGCTCCAGGATTAAATAATTACTCACTTAAGTCAAAAGTTTAAATATTCTATATATTAAAGTTTTCATTCCAAGATGAAGGAATTTGAAATTTAAACATTATCCTAAGGACTACAAAAGTTTCATAGCATCAGTTATGATACAAACTAAAATTCAGTCAGTCATGATACTGTGATATAGAATTGTTAATATCTCAAAAATGGTTGAGTTTTTGATCTGTTTAGTAGTTTTATTTTATTCAATACTAGCTGCAAGGACCCACTTTGCTGGGTTTTTATTTGTATGTAATATAGTTTTTTTTATATATATAAAAGACTGTTTTTCTAAGTAATCTAGAATCTAGCTGCAAGGACCCACTTCGCTGGGCAAAAAGTAACGATAGTGAAGATTAAGATAATTACATTATAGCTAATCTTACCCGTTTTCACAGAATGCAAGAATTAGGTCCCC
>NW_019384996.1:149777-158066 GCF_000671375.1 Centruroides sculpturatus | reverse complement strand
CCATGGCAATGCACACTAAGAAGAGATTTTTAGAAAGTCCCCCGCGGGGGGTGAGGAAGAGCATTAAGTCTTAACCGGAAAGAAGGCTTCCACTGTACTATTTTAGATGCGATTTTTTTGTTTTTATCTGCGTTTTAGTAGTGAATGCCATGGCAATGCACACTAAGAAGAGATTTTTAGAAAGTCCCCCGCGGGGGGTGAGGAAGAGCATTAAGTCTTAACCGGAAAAACGGCTTCGACTGCGCTACTTTAGATGCGATTTTTTGTTTTTATCTGTGTTTTAGTAGGGTATGCGATGGCAATGCACACTAAGAAGGGATTTTTTTGAAATTTCCCCGCGGGGAGAGGGGGAGGATTTAGTTTTCATCAAGTACTTAGGTGTATTAAATTAATAACATTTCAGACATTGTTATAAATATTTTTATCTATTTTGATTGTAAAAATGTTCGAACCGTTTTAAATTCGAATTTGTTATTGGATATTGGTCCGATTATAGGATGATTGTAAACATTCCAGAAAATTGATCAAATTGAAAATAGTTTGTTTGATTCATGGCAGTTCTCATCATTCTCAGCAGTAGGTGTTATATAACAATTACTATGGTTGTTGAAATACTGAATATAAATGGAGTTTGCTTGCAAAATCTGCGCAGGCAAAGCCGTAAGCAACAGCTAGTATTAAATAAAATGAAAAAGTAGTGGTCATAAAAAGATAAAAATTACAAACAGTACAGTTGGCAAGAAAATGTAATCTTAGAAAGCAGGACTTTGAAACTGGAACTAGTCAGAACAGAGCTTCCATTTTTGCTAAAGTCAGAATCTGGAACCACATATTATTTAATAAATTCTTGGCACCAGCTTTTTTGTTTTTTCTTTTCTATAAGGCGTAGGTGTTAAATTTTTCAGTTATTTTCTGAAAGTTTTGAGATGTTTGCAAATATCTAAGAAATTTTGTGAATTTAATGAAAAATTCTCTAACAAGTTATATTTCTGACATACTACCAGAGATATATTCCTGACATATTCTATTTATTTTTCAAAAGTAAACAAAATCAATTTATATTAATTGTAATTGATAATACAGTAATACCTCGACTTACGCTACCCCGACTTACACGAACCCGGAGTTATGCGATTTTCAAATCTTGTCGATTCGTCTTTTGATTGATCACCACGCAACTCTTGATTACTCACTCCCCCCACATTATTGTTCAGCTTACATGTTAGGACTTATCACGCGGAATCGATACATAGCTACAATTTATTTTGTGTTATTTATTCCTGTGTTTGTTATATCTACGGAGACTCGAGAGAGAATATGTGGTGATTTCTTGTAAACGTGAACAAATCAAAAGACTAGATAAGATTAATGAGAACATTTATTAGCTTACATACATCAGACTTGGATTTTACACAAATTGCAAAATTATACCCCGACTTACACGAATTCGACTTACACGGTTATTGCTCGGTCCTACCTATCGCGTAAGTTCGGGGTAATTCAGCACCTCAAACAACCTTTACAGCTCCAGTGGTATGTGTTTACACCTTAGCAAATGTTTTCAACCTCATCGAGGTCTTCATCAGGCTACTTTAATTATGAATTCGAACGTGTTTGGAATGGAATGTATACGATTCAAAATATATAAACAGATTTAAGAATACTCAAGGAACGTTACGCACGCGCTAAAACGACTGTAACGCACATGTAATATCAAGTTTGTGTAATGGTAGAAGCGGACGAATTATACACACTCATTTATGGGGATGAGTTGCCACTGAACCGGGAATCATGGCCGACATACAAAATGCCCACTTGATCAGGTTCTCACATCACACTGATCAACTGAGAACGATGGAAACTTTAGAAATATACAAGGCAGGATTACGTGGCACGTGCATCAACTCCAGGGATGCAATCGGTATATCTAGCGCGTGAAAGTTTTGTTGAGGGAACTCATTCCCATAAATGAATGTGTATAATTCGTCTGCTTCTACTGTTACGCAAACTTGATATTACATGTGCGTTACAGTCGTTTTAGCGCGTGCGTAACGTTCCTTGAGTATTCTTAAATCTGTTTATATATTTTGAATCGTATACGTTCCATTCCAAACGCGTTCGAATTCATAATTAAAGTAGCCTGATGAAGACCTCGATGAGGTTGAAAACATTTGCTAAGGTGTAAACACATACCACTGGAGCTGTAAAGGTTGTTTTAGGTGCTGAATTATAACTCCTCTAGTGTTGGAAGAAGTTTATTTCTTATAAGTTCGGGGTATTACTGTACCATAATTTGATCAATATTTAAGGAGCTTTTAAATAATAGTTAAAATGTTATAACATTTTTATATGTTAAATACTGTTATGACCTTACTAATATAAATTTGCAATTGTAAAAACAGACTAAACCATTTTTCAATCAGGTGCAGGAGTAATAATGATAAATAACTTGTAAATAGTAGTTATTTGTTAATTTTTCTCTGATTTACGTCTATGTTAAAAAATGGTTTAGTCTTCTTTCACAAGTACTTATTATGTTGGGATGACCAGATATTACTAATAACCCTAATGAACATTTCTAAAAGATTTCACATTTCTGAAAAGAAAACTTTGAAGACTGTTTAAAAAAAAAAATAATCTTTCTACTTTTGTGAAGATAAGACAATTTAAATATTTTTTGCTTGCTTTTTTTGATTTTGCAATTTGCATTGTGTTGAAATAGACTTAAATTCTGAAATAAAGGTTTTATATACCTTTCATAGAGTGGAACTAATTGAATCAACTTGAAAATACGGATATATCTATAAAATAAGTAGTGGTGGCTATATATAGATGAAAAAGATAATGAATAAGGCCTCACAACTCTTAGGGTTCCCTCTGGAAATAAATTAACAAAAGCATTATCCAAACAAAGACATCTGAGATGTAAAAAATTTTGCCAAGTAAAAACTTGTGGCAATTTTGACAGTTGTCAAAATTTTTTTAGGAGTTTTCATTGGTAAAGATAAGCTTGGTGCTTGGAAGCAAAATGTAGAAAAGAGTAATACAGGTAAAAATCTTGTGAGTACTACTTTGAAGCACCAAGCTTATCTTTACCAAAGGAAAACTCCTAAAAATATTTTGACTGTTGTCTAAATTGCCATAATTTTTTATTTGGAGAAATATTTTTATATCTCAGATATTTTTGTTTGGATATCAATTGTTTTTGTTTAGTAATTGTATTATTACATCAAGACATGTATAATTCAGTTTGTGTTCAGTGGTTGCCAAGTGCTTACCAATGCTTTTGATACACTATTCAGAGAAATCCTTACAAAAAGTTTTAATTGGCATATATTTTAGCTTTTGTTATCCTGAGTGGCATTTTGAATAAAATTCATTTGTTTTGATGCAATTTTATCTTTATAAGCATAAAATTAAGTCATAAAACTGAATTCACTCTATGGGAAACCCCTGTGAACTTTGACCTATGACCCAGAAATTTTGCAAGTACCTCACTGATAACAAGAAAGGCTTAAGTTTAAAATTTGAGCTTTCTAGACCCAGTAGTTTTTCTCTACAAATAACTGCAGTGCCAGTTGAAGAAAAAGAAAAGTACAGCTTTCTTTGGCAATTTTTGCACATTTCAATTGCTTACATTTCGGAAACCACTTTATAAAATCTTGAAAATTGGCACACTACCTAAGAAAACAGTTTTTTTTTAAATGATATATTTAGAATTACTTCAGGTGTTTGGGGGTGGAGAAATCAACCCCTGAAAATCAGCAACTCTGATTCCTGTATATATAGTCTATCACTGACTTTTTTTACTTGGCAGGGCATTACTGCTGTGACTCCTGATATGAATCTATTATTTTTGCATAGTAAAATGCTCATTTCAGTTAAGTATTAATTATATGAGAGTATAACCAGAATTTCTGAAAGAATTTCAATAATTTTACATATGTATTCTTAAAGTACTTACTATCAAATAAGAATTTTACAGATATGAACTATATAATAAATTAAAAAAAAATAAAAATAAATCAATTTTACAAATGTTTTTGCTTAGAATATTTTATCTCATAATTTTTACATTCTTCTGTAATTATTGCCTTTTAACTTAAGACTGTATATGTATATACAGTAAAAGTTTGATATAACAGACCTCATGTTATTAAGGACAGGTGATGTCAGTCTGACCAAAAGTATAGGAAAATTATAAGAAAACTTATACACTGTAACAGACTCCTGCTACTACAGACTATTTTACAAGTCCTGCAAACTGCTATCCTTTTGTTATTATAGACTTTATAGTCACCATTTCATTTATTTTATCAGAGTTGTCATTTTATTTACTTTATTTGCAAAAAATAAATACAAAAGTAATACAAAATTCATTTTTTAGTCATTTTTCGTGTCGATTTACACATTACATTTAGTTTTTGTTTTGTTTTCTGATTGATTGTTTTTGTTCACTTTGGCTTCATTTTCTGTGTGAGCAAGGAGCCTTGGATTTGTTGTGTAAAGCAAAGTTTTGGATCATAAAAGAAAACAAGCTTTAGATTTAACACAAAAAATAGATATAAAATATCAGATTGAAGATAAAAAATCTGTAGCTGAAGTTTAGTAATATCACCAAGTAAGCAGACAATTTCACATTTGGAGAGCAAGAGTAAAACTACAACAGGGTTTTTGTAAATACAACAGTTTTACAACAAAAGTTAAAGGTAGTTTGTTATACTATCCCTGTTACATAATTTAGATGCATAATAGTGTAAAATTTTAAATTAAGAAAAATACAGTAGTAGTAGCTCTTTTTTTTTTTTACTCTTTGTGTAGCAAACACTTCAATTATACAGTCAACTTTCATGTATGCAATTTTGATGCAGGTTGGCATCAATGATAGAATGATAACAAATAAATGTCTCTAATATCACAAAAATACAAGCCTGATATTTTCAATTGTGATGAAACTGGATTATTTAACAGCCAACAAAAACCATGCCTCTCTAAGGTGGCTGAAGTAAAAGAGGAAAACAAACAAAAGAAAGAGTTATTGTGCTAATATGACAGGTAGTGAAAAACAAAATTGTTTACTATTTGTAATAGTAAAAACCCATAGGCATTTAAAAACATTTGACTTCTTCCTATACTGTACAAGAGCAACAAAAACATTGGAAGACTCAGACTTTGTTTCATGAATGGACAAGTTAATATTACTATATATAGTAGAATTCCCTTATATTTGTGGTAATAGATCCACTGAAATAACATAAAAATATATTGATTTGACACCTGGACCTGGAGAAAACATTCATAAACTGCAGATATTTTCTCCAGGTTTGTTATCAAGTTTCATTCTAATATGATTCTATTGTATAGTAAAATGGACTTATTGATATAACAAACAAGTCCAAGAGTAGTCATGATAAAACAAAATTTCATTATAATGGACAATTCCTTCAGTGTGGTGGTCCATTAGATCGAGCTTTTACTGTATTACATAAATATACAACACGTACATAATATACCAGAATCAGTATAATACAGATATGTTGTTAAAATATAATGCTATTTCATTAATTTTGGAATATTGTACATGGACTTTGCATTACAACCCAACTGATTTCTAGAATCCTATTTTAAAGTTTAATGCAAAATTGAGGCTGCATTCCTGGAAAAGTTTTTAAGGCTACATTTTATAAAGGAGATACATACTTAATATTTTGTGATGGAATACCTAGCTATTGTACAAAAAAATTATAAATTGTGTTGACTTAACTGTAAGAAAATTACATATGACGACAAAATGTTTTATTTTGAGTAATATGCAGTTCCTCATTTAACACTCTGCCATTAAGGCATATGTTCATTCTGAAAGATTGGATATAAATATCTGTCATATCATAGTTACAACACAAAATTTAGATCTGTTGTACACAGAACATTATCTATATACAGTAGAACCTCCATTATCCGGATTTTCGATTATCCGGATTGTTTAAAATAAACAAAAATTTTACGAATTTGCTGATTTGCACTTGGCAAATTACGACACTGTTTATGTACGTGATGGAATGCATAACTTTTTTTGTTTCANAACATTCACATAATACAAATTGCATCCAAGAATTTGTGAGAATTTGTGTTTAAAGATGTTGAAGTCAGATTAAATAATAAAAATGTGTTATATATAATACAGTATTATATTATATATAGTATTACATTGCATTTATAGGCATTTTTAGCATGAAATACAGCTAAAAAAGGTTTTTACCTTTTTAGCTGTATTTCATGCTAAAAATTCTTTAGGGCTTTCTTTTAGGGGCAGGAACAAATTAACCTGTTTTATATTGTTTCTTATGGAAAAATTTGTTTCAGTTTTAGAACAATTTTTAGGAACAAATATGTTCAAAAACCAAGGTTTGACTTTATATGAAATATCAGGAATATGGCTAAGCCTATCATTTAGTTTCAGAAGAATTTTTGAGAGTTTTTAATTTATATGTTAATACAATGCAATGACATAGTGACATAAAAATAAATTTACTCTAGTCTCTAGTGTTAAATATAAATATAAAAAGTGTCTAGTATAAATATAAATAGTGTCTAGTGTTAGATCTAGTGTTAAGTATAAATATTGCTTTTAGATTAAACAACAAAATATCGTCTAAATTCATAAAAATTTTGTTAAGATTTTCTTGTATTTGTGATTGTATGAATTATTAGCAATGTTTTCATTTTTAGCCATTATAATAAATAAAGAAAAACAAAATCTTAAAGTTTTAGAATTCAACTTAAATACTGTTAAAAAATTTCTAATATGATAATGAAGATTTAATGGAATTTAAGTGTGATTACTTTCCAATATTCAATAAACTGTAAAGAAAATTAATAGTATTGTAACTAGTACTAATTTTCTGATGATTAAACTGAAAGGAATTAAACTAATAAAACTTTTTATCACTTAATTAATTTACATTCAGATTAATTATTATATATTTTTTTCCTAGAAATCTTCCCCGTGCTATATATATTTCTTTACCAATGGTGACAATCATATATGTACTAGCCAATGTGGCATATTTTGCAGTGTTGACATCAAGTGAAGTATTGTCATCAAATGCTGTTGCTGTGGTAAATTTCTTTCTGCTTGTATAATGAATATTTAAATACTTACAGGCTAATGTATTTACATTTAAAAGTTTTAATATTAATTCTTTATTCAAATAAAACTAAATAAGAATACCATATGATGATCAGTGATTATGAAATAAGTATTTTAATTTTATTGAAATTTAACAATGGATAAATAAACTTTGGTTACTTTGGAACCATGTTTCAAATCTTTAATTCCTTTTAAAATATAAATAAATAAATAATAATAATAATAATAATGTATTCAGAAAACACTTGACCTTTCAATATCTTTTATTTAATTATTTCTTGTTTGTCAAGATGCATTTTGAAGACTTATTACTTCTTAGAAATGGATAAATAAGTTTTAACTTCATTCCTCTCTTGTTCACAAAAAATTATACATATTAGAAAACTGCAAATTTTTTCATCTGGTTATTGTTCATCTACTTCCTACATTTACTACATCATTTCATAGCAACATAACAAAAAAAATAGACTTCTAATTTTAGACCTATTGAAATATATGGAATAAGTTGTGTGGATTAAAATTATAATTTCATAGCATTTAATGCTAGATTATTAATGCTGTAAGTTAATCAAAAAATAAAAAAATAGTATGCATAGCAAACATATTTTAACACGAATAGCTATTGAAGAATTGGATTTATATTTGTTCTCAATAAAAGAAATTTGTAGTATTTTGTATATATCATTCATATGCTCCAGGATTAAATAATTACTCACTTAAGTCAAAAGTTTAAATATTCTATATATTAAAGTTTTCATTCCAAGATGAAGGAATTTGAAATTTAAACATTATCCTAAGGACTACAAAAGTTTCATAGCATCAGTTATGATACAAACTAAAATTCAGTCAGTCATGATACTGTGATATAGAATTGTTAATATCTCAAAAATGGTTGAGTTTTTGATCTGTTTAGTAGTTTTATTTTATTCAATACTAGCTGCAAGGACCCACTTTGCTGGGTTTTTATTTGTATGTAATATAGTTTTTTTTATATATATAAAAGACTGTTTTTCTAAGTAATCTAGAATCTAGCTGCAAGGACCCACTTCGCTGGGCAAAAAGTAACGATAGTGAAGATTAAGATAATTACATTATAGCTAATCTTACCCGTTTTCACAGAATGCAAGAATTAGGTCCCC
>NW_019384996.1:17349-144184 GCF_000671375.1 Centruroides sculpturatus | reverse complement strand
AATACAGTAGAACCTCCATTATCCGGACCTCCATTATCCGGATTTTCGATTATCCGGATTGTTCAAAATAAACAAAAATTTTACGAATTTGCTGATTTGCAATTGGCGAATTACGACAGTTTATGTACGTGATGGAAAGCATAACTTTTTTGTTTCAACAACGCCTCATCCAGCACAGTGGTCGTAAACTCTTAAATATATTTTACGTAGTAATAAAAATATAATTTGACATACGTATTTATAAATAATTTATATTCAAATTACATCATTTCTATGACCAAGGGTGGCGTAAGGCATGGACGACGTGGGCCACCGCCTACGTCTCGCGGTCTGAAGGGCCTCGCGCCTCAAAGGTTTATGCATTACTTAAAAGCCGTGAACGCGACTAAAAAATTTTGCTCGTCATAAAAATGCAGTTTCAACTGCTTTTTATTTTATAAAATCCGTCTTCTTGCGCCACCAGAGGGCCTTTTAAACAATAGGTAGTCTGTTAGCGCTGGTCAGTCGTAGTCCAAATTCAATATGAACGTTTGTTTCTTGAAAATTTGATCACGATTTAATATTACCGATATGTCATCGAAATTAAACTATTTGTTTCGATTATCCGGATTTTTCCTTATCCGGACTACCTTCATCCCCAATTAGTCCAGATAATCGAGGTTCTACTGTATTAATTATAGTTTGACAAATATGAGAATAATGCTAAAATTATATATTGTTAAATGTGATTAAAAAATAAAACATAGAAATAGATCTTTTGATCACATTGTAAAAAAATACAAATAATAGTCTTATACTAGTAAAAATATTCTTGTAGTCTTCCTTGTCATCTTTTTTTTACAATCACAGGAAACCTGATCCACATTGGCAGAGTTGACCTTTCTTTATCCAAAATCATGAAACTTACTATTTGCATAGCTATAGTTTTTTCATATGTGTTTAGAATTTGTTACTTTGAAAGTTGGCCACTCTATGTATAGTAGAATCCCAATTATCCAATTCTTGATTAACTGAGGTTTTGCATTATCTGAGGCTAATCCATAAGTGAATACACTACTTTTCTTACATTGTAATTCATAAATGAAAGTTTAAAACAATAGCATGTATTCCAAAATGATTTGTTTCTTTTGCCCTTTTATCATTTAACTTCAATGCAAGACAAACCATTCATATTAAAATGTAATTATGATAAAACTTTTGTATATATTAGTTATATAGTAAATGATTAAAAAATGTTGTTCTTATACATGATTAAATTCATAATGTATAAAAAGAGGCTTAAAAGTGTTACCATATAAATCTTTTATATTTTTTTGAAAACACAAATACTGTACTCTTTTCAGCATAACTCTAATTTATTTAGACCAACCTTTTCCACCTCTTTTCATAGGTCTGCTTGGGTTTAACAAGATTTGAACTTTAAGCTCTAACTGACATTCTAACAGTTCTTTTAAAAGAAAATTCAAATAATGTTTTTGAAATTCGTGTATTCTGTTTATATTCAAATCTATGTATTTCTCTGTATGTCATGTTCTATTCAGTATACCACGACGATGACTGCTTGGGCGGCCAAAAACATTAGATAATTAAATAATTTTGCTGGAAAAGGTTTGAATAGTTAAATAATTTTTTTGATATTAAGATATTTTTGCCATTTATTGTTATTTCAGCCACTTTTTCTTTTATTTTTTCTACTGGAATGAAAAGAAATCAATTATGTTCAAAAATGTTTATGTAATGATAATCCAACATTAAAGTAATTAATAAGGTGATGTCAGTCTGACCAAAAGTATAGGAAAATTATAAGAAAACTTATACACTGTAACAGACTCCTGCTACTACAGACTATTTTACAAGTCCTGCNCAGTTAAACCTCAGGTTTCAAACAATTTGGTTTATGAAAAAAATTTTGAACTCTATTTTGCCCCATTGTTGAACAAGCTACTCAGCAGAGCTGGCCACCAATGGTCAAGTCTTTATACTACTTATGTTAAAGAAAGTCGACGGCCTGACCAATCAATGACAAGACTATCATATCAGAAGTTAGTGGTGCCAAGATCGCCTTGCGCCATGATACAAATCATCATTGATGTTGCTACTTAAATTACATTTCAATGCATGTGCAAAAGATACTATTCCATTTTTCGATATGTGCCACAGTTGAATTTAAATCAAATTAATTAATGAAAGCCACATTAATTGACATTCATGTAATATAAATAGCATTCTGGAATTCGTGTTTAAAAGTGCTGAAGTTAAATTAAATGATGACAATTTATTAATATAATATTAAAATTTAATGTTTATTAATACTAGTAGCCAAGTAGCCAGTTAATTAACACTAAAAGTAATAATTAAACCTTGAAACTGAAATTAAAAATAAAAATACTATTAAAATTGAAGTCAAATTAATCCATTTTATATTCTTTCTTATGGAAAAATTTATTTTGGTTTTAGAACAAATTGATTTTTAATTATTTTTAGGAATGAATTAAGTTTGAAAACTGAGGTTTGACTGTATTATATTTAATAATTAATATAATTAGATGTTAAATCTTGCTATAAGATTAAAACATTTGTTATTATTTTATTTTAGATTATTTTTTGTTGGTGCACGTCAAGGACATCTTCCTCGTGCCTTAGCAATGATTAATATTAATCATGTCACACCTACACCAAGTCTTATTTTTTTAGTAAGTAAAATTCCTTCATTCTGTCACTGAATACAGGCATTGTTAAATAAGCTATGCAGTTACATATTATGCTAGTGTTTTGAGACTAAGAACAATAACAAAAAAGACATTAGAGATATAGAAACTTTGTACATGGGCAAACTAAACCTGTATATCTGATAATTTCATTAATATACTTGATCTGTAAATTAACTAACTTATATTAATGCAAGAATAACTATATTAATGAAAATATGACTTGTGTTTTTATCACTATGAGCTATGATCAGTTGTGATGAATAGATTTGTAAGAATTACTCTATCTCATTATAGCTTGGATTTTTGATTTCTTAGAACTATATTTGTATATTTGGAATATACATTATGTACATATTTGGAAACAAAGTTTGTGTAGTTGAAAAATTTCATTATTATAATTTACTTTTTTATTACACAAATAATTTAATATAGATTTTAAGGTTTTCAGTTATATACATACTAGCTGCAAGATCCCGCTTCGCTGGGTTTTTATTTGTATGTAATATAGTTTTTTTTATATATATATAAAAGACTGTTTTTCTAAGTAATCTAGAATCTAGCTGCAAGGACCCGCTTCGCTGGGCAAAAAGTAACGATAGTGAAGATTAAGATAATTACATTATAGCTAATCTTACCCGTTTTCACAAAATGCAAGAATTAGGTCCCCCGTTTCCAGACTAATTAGAGAATTTTTACGTTTAGTCAAATGAACAAATTTCAACGTTTCTGGAACGTTTTCAATCGTTCTATAATCGAACCAATTCGAATTTTATTTTTGAATTTAATTCGAACAAATTCGAAAAAATCGAACAAAACATTCCAAATAGAAAGCCACTTTCAACCACTTTCAGCCTCATATCTCCCGCACCCTTATAGCTATCTAGACGCAACCATTCCTATGCACGAATGGAGACTTGGGGCTACCACTACATACAAACACCATTCACGTGCGATGTGTAGTTTTGGTGAAAAAGTGAAATATAGGGACATACATGTCCATTTTTATATATAGATATAGATATAAAATATAAGTAAATCATTTTATTTTTAGGGAATATTGACACTAGCATATTTATCAACTACACAAGTTTATGTTTTGATAACATATACATCTTTTGTGGAATCTGCATTTATTACATTGTCAGTAGCAGGCATGCTGAAATTAAGATTTTCTAATCCAGATATGCAACGCCCAATAAAAGTAAGATAAAAATTTTATGAATTTAAACTTATCATTTTATTTGGCAATTTCTTATTAAAATAAATTTATTGTTTGTTTATATTTTCAGGTAAACATTTTAATCCCAGTTATATTTCTTCTGGTATGCATGTTTCTGGTGGTATTACCATTCTATGTTAGTCCATTGGAAACAGGTGTCGGAATTGGAATCACATTAACTGGAATTCCTGTTTACTTTCTTGGAATTTATTGGAAAAACAAACCACCTTTTCTTCAAAAGTTTTTAGGTATGTTTATAATGTGAATTAATTTGAATTTTTCCAAAAACATTACCAACTAATGAAAGATTTTTAATGATTGAATATTGAACATTATTTAATTAATGAATTAATTGAATAAATCAAATTAATTATTGAATTAATGAAACTATTGCTGAATTAATTAAGTTACAAATTAAGAATTGACTGTTATAAACAAATTTTATAATGATGATTTGTTATAATATAATTTATAAATTGTTTCTGAATGGCATAATTTTCATTAGAGAATTCAGTACTCTTGGACAGGGGTCGACAACCTGCGGCTTGCGAGCCACATGCGGCTCTTTGGATGTGAAGCTGCGGCTTTTTAGTTCCATACGCAAATATTATTTATTTTATCAAAAAAAAAACGTTTAAAAATCGTTCTAAATCGATTAACGAGGATTCGGCACCGATTCTATCTCTCAGCCACTTGTACTCGCTTTTCATCTCATCCCTCCCTCGTGACACGCATCGTCACTGTCGTCAGTCCGTCGGAAGCTGTCGAATGACGCCGTCGTCGGATGTTTCTATGAGGTTTAATTCGCTTTTGACGCAAGACAATTCTGAATAAATAGATTAGTTTTTTTTATCAAAAAACTTTATGCGAGTACTATTTATTGTTGGCAAGAAAAAATTTTGTGGCTCTTTAAAAACTTTGAAATTTTGTAAATTGTAATTTTTGGCTCTTCCGACTCAAAAGATTGCCGACCCCTGCTCTAGGAAAATATGCTATTAAAGATAATTGTCATTTTATGATAGAAAATCTGTTTATTAAGTTTAATAAATATGAAATGAGGATTCTTGAACTGAATATGAAAACACTCCTCACATACTAACCAAGAATTCTAAGAATATTCATAGAATATTTCATCAAAAGGATTTGATAAAAATCTAATATTTTAAGTATTAAACTTTAATAAATTAAGCATATCTAATTTGTGATATACTTATTAGTTGTATTCAAATTTATCATACAAGTCAATTTTAGATTTCCTTAATAATCTAGCAGGTTTTCATAAAAAATAATGGGAATTATAAGGAACCTATTGCCTACTTTACTTTAATTTGAAATTTAGTTTTAGTTGTTATTTTTCTTAAAAGAAAACAAGAATCCAATCACAATATTCTAATATAAATGTACTAAGTAATGTTAAAAAGATTTGGCAGGATTCTGAGATTTAGCATCCCAGATTTGATTTTCCAAAACTTGTATTGTTAGATTTTAAATCACCAGAATCAATTGATCACTTTTAATTTTAATAGCTGTTAAGCTCATCAAATATGAAGGAAGATAAAATAACTGTACTTAAATTATAAAAGAAATCATTGATCAGAAAACAAAGTAATAATAAATTATACCATGTTGTTGAGGTGAAAGAATACATTAGTTCCAATGAAATGAAGAGCAGTGCCAGCAGAAGCATGAATTTCTAGTAGATTTATGCATGCCAATAAAGTCTATGGAGAAATTTACAATGTTCAATGTTAACTCAGGATATTCTTCAATAGTTTAATTTTTGAAGTTAGACTATTTACAAAAACATAATAATATTTTCGAGTCTATCAGTAAATCCTTTTCACACAACCCTAGAAGACACAGTTATATTGGTTAGAAGATAAAACTTCTTTAAAAGACAAATAATAAAAGGTAAAAAATTCACAATGCTTAAAAATGATCAAACGCCAGCCTTTTATTGTAGGATCTGACGTTTTTTACATTAAAAACTTAAGAATCTTCTCACCAACCATCAAGTCCTTTGCCAAATTTTATAACTGGTTATTTTTATATATATAACTGGTATAACTTTTATTATTTGTCTTTTAAAGAAGTTTTATCTTCTAACCAATATAACTGTGTCTTCTGGGGTTGTGTGAAAAGGATTTAATGATAGACTCGAAAATATCTATGGAGAAATAGTAAGTAAAAAGTGATATGCAAGCAGGATTTGACTTGAGTGGACAGGTACTAATTCTTCTAAACAGCATATGTATACCACATTAGGGGCAGTTCATTTACAAACACTTGGCTTTAGATATTGCTTATGTACCTAAAACAGTGTTGAGAAAACAAAAATCTTTGTGACATGTTCTCAGCAGAATACTGAGTCAAATGTTATTTGAGTTAACAAATGTGCATTGATGAGTGAGGCAGATTTTTCAAATGTTAATCTGTCTCCATTGGCCACTAATGAATTTAGCACTGATCCAAGTATGACTACTGCACCATATCACAATTATCACTTCACTCGTATACAATTGTTAATAGTGTACTGTACATCCCATTGGCAATGAAAGCCATGATACTAAGTAGTAGTGATGATAAAAAATATGTTATTAGAGGGTAGTGTAAGGAATTAATACAATTTTCAAAAAGAAAAAGATTTGGATTTAAGAGAAAAGTTAAGAGAAGCTTATATTAATAAAAGAAGAGAATATAAAAATTTAATAAAGATAAAAAAGAGGAAAGTTGGAAAATATATGTTGATATACAAAGTAAAGGAGACCCATTGGGTCTTCCATATAAAATAATGTGTGAGAAGATAAAAATTAAACAAATATTACAAGCATATAAAATTAATAACAGATACTTTATAGATTAGCATAAAGTTTCTAACTATTTGTTAGATATATTATTTCCTGATGATGACATTATTAATGATACATATGAACAAAAACAATTGTGACATATAGCAAGAGAATATAATTATAATGATATTGATACTGACTTAACTAAATGTGATTTTAAAAGACTATTATATGTAATAAATAATCTGTAGGATTATTGAAGAATGATTGCCATGCATTATATATTGATTCTGAGTTTTTATGGTTAATACAAATATTTTTTTTTATTTTATGCAACGGATAATGCAACAGAATGCAACGGAAACAATGTCCTCTGGCAAACCAGAGGATGTTGTTTCCGTTGCATTATTGCAACGGAAACAACATCCTCTGGTTTGCCAACCAGATCCAACATATATGAGAATTCTGTTTTGGACTGTCCCTGGTGTGACTGACAGAAGGAAAATGAAAACAATTACTTTGTATATTCATCATATTTTTAAAAAATTAAATACAGTCAGCCAAGGTTTTAGAATATTTACTTTAGGAAAAGTATATTGCCAAAGAATATGGGATACTGCCAAATATTAGAAAATTGCAGAAAATTAGTTGAATTTTTATAAATATCAGTTGACCCCCCATAACATGGGTACCTATAGTTCGGATGCCTATATGACGGCGAAAAAGTTGTGACGGTATCCGTACAAACATGGTAAAAAAAAACTCCTATAATTTGGTAAAACGTCATCGGGCAGCCGAACTACTTTCTGCCATCCAGCGCCATGCTATGGAGAGTTTAGGCGGGTAACTTGAGTTTACTATCGTCTGTACAGTATGTAAATTAGGTACCGTAAGTCTAATACAGCACTAATTTTATACATTTCTTGTGAAAGAAACACTTCTTATTCAACGGCCATAAAAATTACTTATATTAATGATGTCTCCAAAGTTAAGTTATTTTTCTGTGAAAACTTCGTTGATCAGAAATCGCGCCCGCCGTTTGGTGTGCTGCTCCGCGACGAAAACAAGCTTAAGTAATGGCGACGTTGAATGGTGCACACTCGATAAGTAATCCCACAATTTTTTGTTTATAGTATAGTTTATATGGATTATTCTCAAAAAAATATATGTGTTTTGGAAATGTTGAGTTGAATTAGTCTAGGAATCGATTAATTTTATGGAAGAAAACCTTTCAAACAGCCATAGTCCGTAAACTGCACACGTGCTGGGCTGTGATTGGCAAGGTCTCCTAAAACATCAATTTCATAAAAAACGGAATGTATCTACTGTGTTATAGGGGGGTTGACTGTAGTTCATTGAAAATTTTTGAATTATCAAAAATTTAACTATAATGTATTGTCAAAATTTTTATTGAAAGATAAAATTTAAAAAGACAAATACTTATACTTGTGTGTTAAATTGATTAATGAAACAGTGAAGAATATGATTATCTAGCATTGTATTTTTCTAAATAGTTGATTTGTTCAACTTTAATAATTTAGCTTTATTTGTCTATATATGAAATGTTTTTGTATTTCTTAATTATTCTGGATTAACAATAATAAATTATATGTAAATACTTATTATTAATAATAATTAAAATTCTGTTTGTTAATCAGTCCATAATAAATAACAATGTAATGTGTTTAATTGTTTTAATGTACTGTGTATTTAATTTTCTTTGATATATTTATTTATTAATCTTACACTGTAAAATTTTTGAACTTGTGTAAAAGATATAAAAATGGTATTGTATTATAGTTTTTATATAAAATTCTTTCATATGTATATATTAATTTATATTTATTTTTTTTCAATTACAAGATAATTTTACTAAAAGTACTCAGAAATTGATGCTCAGTATACCTCAAGATGACTATTCAGATTAATGAACAAATAAACTGAAGAATTATAAAGCCCTTACAGTGTTATTGGACAACTTCAGAAAGAAGTAGGACGAATGAAGTGTTTGAATATTAGCAGTTTTCTACTGCTAAATTTTTATTGTACTTCTATCAATCATTTTTCAACTTTATAAAATACAATCAAAATATAGCTGAAAAAATATTTTATAAACATTTCATATGATATTTATGAATGCTGTAAATTCTGGTACTTTGAATCTGTGTGTGGAAATGTTTAGATTTTCATATAATATTTTTTCAGTATAGATCCATTATTCTATATTTTAATTAGTTATTAATGCAAATTTTTAAATTTGACATAAATTTTTATGTGAAGTATTTAAAATTAGTATGAATGTTAATAATTAATTTGTATTATTTCACTACAAAACAAATATCTTATTTTTGTCAAATATTTTTATCTATTTTGTTAACAGAATCTAAACAAATCGGTTGATGAAAAGTTAACTATTAAAATTGATGGAAGGATGAAAGTATTTGTCAAAAATATTTATTTTATTGAATTTGATAGTTAATTGCGCACATTTACCATATTTTAAATCTCTCATATAATTCATTAAAATATTAGAAGTTATAAAATACTCTTATACACTAATATTTATTTTACATTTAATATATAGTATATATTAAAATGTATTTTTATTATAAAATTTATTTCTCTTTATATTTAATCAATAAGTTTTAAATTTCTAATATTTTGAAAGGAGTTATAGTTTTAATGCATATGTTAAATCAATAAAATAATAAATTAAGTTAAAATTAAAAACTAAATTATTTAGAAATATTTTATATAATAAGGAAAATATTCAATGCTATCAATAAGTTGATTCATTGAAATATTTAAAATTTTATAATTATTTATCAAAACTAGAATTATGAGCTTTTTTTGTGATAATTTTTGTGATATTTTAAATTTCTTTTTATATCACTATTTTCAAGAAATATAAATTTTGATAATTTTATTGATTTTACATGACTATATACACATGCTTTCATTTTATTATATAATTATAATATGTATGTAATTATATGATAATTATAACTATTTCTTAGCAACATATCATAAAATATAAATATCCTTCACATGCATAACTCAACATGCTACTGGATATACATATCGAAAGTTGCTTCTCTGTAACAGAAGTGTTTTTACTCCAAATATTATTTTTATGATAATTATCAAGCAAGTTTTAATTTTATGAAATAAACCACAAATAATATTTCTTTAAAGAGTTTTTTTCCTTTCTAGTCTTAAACTATTTCTAATTTGTTATACTTAACTTACATGGATTTAATAAGAGCATCATACTTTTTAACAACAACAATATTCGTAAAATTTAATTAAAGTACTAAATTTGAGATTCCAGATCATTCTAAAATATTAAAATTATCATCTAGTTTTATGTGAAATAATCGATAAAATTTATTTATTCTAAAATATTTTCAGCTAGTTAAATTTATTTATTTAAATG
The DNA here is from genome assembly GCF_000671375.1 of Centruroides sculpturatus. NCBI lineage: Eukaryota > Metazoa > Arthropoda > Arachnida > Scorpiones > Buthidae > Centruroides > Centruroides sculpturatus. The sequence continues at coordinate 134,029 of NW_019384996.1, read as the reverse complement.
ATTATCATGCTATAATGTGATATGTAAAGATTTTATGGAGAAATCTTTAAGACCTTATGATGATTTGGTTTTGAATGTGTCACTAATGTATATTTACCTAATATAATAATAGTTAATGTNCTAGGAAGATGGTAAGTTTATTGTGTGCGAATGTTTGGACTGGGGAGAAACTGTTCATCCTATTCCGGAATCGTTGAATAAAGATGATTAGCTCAATGACAGTATTGTTTGCAGCCGTAGGTTGTAGAAAGTCGGCCGATAAACGTAGTGTTTTGATGAGGTCAATGATAGCGTCTTTATTTCTAGACTTACCACGCCGTCATCAGACACAAAACCAGCCTCAATATATCAATTTATTTTCAATAGTATGTATTTCGGAGTTATAAAGATTTTATGGAGAAATCTTTAAGACCTTATGATGATTTGGTTTTGAATGTGTCACTAATGTATATTTACCTAATATAATAATAGTTAATGTGAAAATTAATCTAAATTATATTATACAATAGATTCTGCTTATTGTAATCACTTATTGACATCAGTTTAAATTAAATGAATCCTAATCTGAGTGAGTAAAAGACTTCACCAAAAGATTATAGAAACTTATTGCTGTTATTGTATGTTAAGTTGTAAATTTTGGGATCTACTAATTTCGATATTATTATTCATTATTAAGTAAGCTGTACTGTATTTAGAAGATATCTTTTCTAATGAAACTGTGATGAAAAATTAATTATCTTGTAAATTTTTATGCTTTTAATTTTTATGTAGGTTATCAAAATATTTAGTAGTAATTTCGGATACATTTTCAATAATCTGAAATGAACAATGCAAATGTGTTTAGATTTTAAAAAGTTCAGATTAATAAATATTCAAATAAACTGTCATATGTAACAGCTAAAGATATATTTTCAAAAATAAATAGTTTCTATTAACTCTGAGTACAAGCAAAATAAGTTAATCATTGATCAAATGAATCTCTGTTTATATCATTTTCCAGTTTTAAATAAAAATCAACTTTTTTAAGTGATAGAACTTTCATTGTCAAATGCTGTATTTTTAAATTAAATTTAGTTAGCAATGAATTAAAAGAAAAATATATGTTATACATAAGCAAACAATTTCTTTCTAATGGCTATAATTAGCATAATCAAGAGGGGAAAACAATAATATATAAATGAAGAGATATTAAACTTTAATACAAATTAAAAACTTTAAAAAATTCTCAGACTTTTCTTTTAAATAAAGTTTATCTATAAATTTTTATTGTTTAGAAAATGATCACAAACAGTAATTTCAAATTTTCATTAAAAATACATGAATTTTCTGCATTTGTACTTGTAATTATATCAATAGAAAGAACAGATTGTTTATTTTCATATGATGTAACTGTCATTTATGAGATTGGGGTTATTTTTAATTATTTTTATTACAATTCTTGGTTTACAATATAATGTTACAAACTTCAATTATAATGTGTGTGAAATATTCTTGATATATTTATTTGTTCATCATACTTAGTAAGTTTGAAGTTTATATTTCAGTTATATTGTATTGTTTTACACGTTTAACAAAAACACAAGTTGATATCTTTTATAAACCTAAAAACTGTTAGAATTTGGAGAAAATTTAATTTTACATAATAATTTAAAATATTTCATTATACAATCACATAATTCAAAAAGAAATAAGAATTAATAATTTTTAAATATAATATGCACTAAAACACGTAAAATACTATTCATTGTGAATCTGGCCAAATCCATGGTGGGCATGGCAGAGTCAAAAGTAAAAAGAAATTTTAAGTATACTTTATTTTAGAATATGTAACATTGTGTATAATTTAAATTGTATTAAAATATATATAGTTAGTATAGTTATACAGTCTTTTTAAAACTAAGAGATTCTCAGTTTGCATATTTTCCACTGTAATACTTTTGCTGTATGAAAAAAATAATTATATACAATTTTATAACATTTTTATTTCCCTTCATTACTGCCATCATCTAGAATAAAGTAATTTAGTTGAAAATATAATGCATATAAACATATTTTAAAACCACAGTATGCTGTTGGGCTATTGTAATGATATAAAAATGATTACACATGAATATTTAGTCATAAAGTCTAAATTTTTAGACTTTATGCAAAGGGGAAAATATTTTTCTTAGAAGTAAAGCATACCTTTAGAAATATATTTCCTGTTTACAGGACAACAACTGAATAAAAACAAAACTGCAAATACTTCATAATTTTAATTCATTTTAATATATATTGTATTTTTTTAAAATAACGATTAAAGTTAAAAATTCATGGATGCACTAACATTAACTGGGACCAGTCTGCTTTTTATACTTTACATTATTATTATTTCTTGTAAAAGACAGTATGATGCTTCCTTCTTTCTTCTATGATTCAATAATTTTTCACTTTTATTTAAAGCTGCTACAATTCAAAAATCTTCAGCTAATCTTGTATCTATGGAAGACAATTTAAATCAAAATTACAATTTTCCAATTTACTTTCTAAAACAAAAGTAATATTTAAGGCTTATTTTACTAGCAATTAAATATTCTCATTTTCTGTTCTAGCTATGTTCTTTGACAGTATGTATTTACTCTATTTCATTTGTAATTATTTACTTCAAAATTTTGTACATAATAACAATACAGTTTTTAATAATTTTTTCACTTCTAAATTTCTATTAATGCAGTAGATTACAAAACTACGAACTACAAAATTTTGTAATTGAGTATTATCTATTATATATATATCTACATTTTTCAATTAGTTATGTTGATATTTTGATTGAAAAATATTTTATAATTTTATTAAATCTCTATTTCCTTATAAAACATTAATTCAAATTTATTCATTAAAAATTTTAATAATTTTGGTTAATAAACATGAAAATTTCACAACTATTTCACTAAGTTAATTTATTAAAAAGTCTAAAAAACCAATAATTACTTGCAATACAATAAAATTTTCTGGGTTTAAAAATTAAAGGGACCAATAATGTCAATATTACTTACTATTAAGATATCCTTTCAAAGTACACTATGAAAATCTTGAATTAAGAAAACTAACTGTAGTTACTTTGTTAATTAGGGTTAATATTTAAAATTCTATACACAATCAAAGTTTAATTATCAAATGAAACATCATTATACAAAATTTTCAATGTAGATGATATTTGCAAATTATCTATCTACATAGGCCTATACTAGTATTTTTTATGATTATAATGTTAAATTCTAACACAATTCTATTAAAAATAATAATTTCAAATTAACAATAATAATAATAATTTCATATCTAGAAGCATTTATAATGAAACTTTAAGGACCATTACATAAAAAATACAGTTGTCATATTTATATATTGCATATATTGCAAGATTAGATTTAATGTAGCAGAAAAATTCATGGTCATGTTTTAAACTATGTAATTGTAAATTTTGGCAGGATAGGAAATTATAATATATTCTTTAAATTTTATTTGTTGTTAGTTAATGGTATTTTAAATATTTATTACATATATTTTATTATTAGAATTTATCTGATTTCAAGGTGATAGTTTTTATTGCTTATTGATTTATATTTCATAAATCAATAAATAATAAAAATCATTTAAATAAATTTAATGTCTAAAATATGGAGCCCAATTTGTTAAAATCAACACTTGTAACAGTTTAAAATAAATTAAGCACTGTTCATTTAATAGAATTATTCTGAAAAGAAATATTTTATAATGGTTTATGAATTATAAAATAATGTAAGTTAAAAGAAATAAAAAGCTAATTTTAAATGATACTATGTTATATGTGTAGCTCATGAAAGTTGATTTAAAATGTTCTATTAAAATGGTTTGGTGATAGCTTTCAAAATAAAAATCTTTGAAAACAAAATTAGAAGTTTGAAATAAGCTGCTATAAAACATTTCTAAGGTAAAGTAATTCTAACTTCAGCCAAAGAAAAGTTTGGATTCTTAATCATAAAAGCTGTTAATTACAACATTACATATTGCAGATTAAATTAATATGTAATATAGGAATATTACAGATGGGTTGTTTATAATTTTATTATGTGTATTAAGTTTTGTTTGTATAATTATCAGACATATTTAATAACTATTTAAAATATGTGTATGCATGAAATGGATCTTTCTTTTTGTCTTGTGTTTATAAAATATTTTTACAGCTATATTTTATATGTAAATGGAAGGAATAAATAGATTATTTAAACAATGTACATATGTTTGTTCATCTTTCATCAGAACAAAATGTATGCGATCTTCAGAAGAAAAAACAAATTGAATAATAAAAATTAGCCTTCATTCTCTAATAATTTGAGTAAACTTTAAAAATTATATCGTGTTACAAAGAGGAATAGCAGTAAAATATTAAAACAATAAATTTTTAAAATACTTCGAATACTTTTTTTTTTAAATGACCGTTTGTCGATCAATTTCAATCGATTTTTCTTTGACCAAATTAAAATTTATAAGGACGTTCATATAAATAAACTCGTAGCGTCGTTCTTCTCCATTAAAAATGTTTCAGTATGGAAATTTCAACGCGCAAATTGCATTGCTGCCTTGAAACTTCCTCTTGTACGTCAATAAATTGTGCTTTTCATTGGGGCGAATAATGTTCTTCACGGAGAAAGTTTAAGTGTTGGAATTCCAGCCCAGTTTACAAAAGAATCACTGTCGACGCAGTATTCACTCCGTTTTTCGGTTTTCGTTAGCGATGCACTTGTGTGTGCTAAGCTTAACAGTAGATTACGAGATTCTTGGAATTGGAGAACTACGTTAAAGTTCTTGATTTATCCGAATGTGAATTGTTATGAGCAAACTAAGCACGTGGTTTCAAAACAGTTCATTCTAATGTAGGAAATTTAATGTTTATAAACTATACTAACTTCGAGACAAAAGTATTTCGGACCCCGTCTCCGACCGAGCTGCCACATTGTGGGCCTGGCTGAATCCGTAATGGGCATTCTAAAAGCCTTCTTAGTTCTCACCGAGCGGAGTTTTTTTTTAAAGTATTAGAATTAGATGCAAAATAAAAATGTAATAGAAAATAAAGAATAAGTGCTGTGACAAATATACAGGGAATATAAGTCGTCTGGGAATTGTAATACCACGAAACACTGAGCAATTGTTGATTTGCTACAAAAACTTAAACAATAAAATGAATAAAGGTCTAATGGAAAAAAAGGATAGAAGTTTTTAAAACTACAGACCTGATGGCGATGTAATCGTTTACGATAGATCTGGATATTTTCAAGTTTTCACAAGAACAATTCAAATAGCGTAGGTAATTCGAGAATTAACTAAACTCTTAATTTTTTGATAATTCGAAACCGTGTCGTAAGTCTTCTTTGTTGCTTAAACACTATGTAGTGTAATAAATTCGAACACTTGGCATTCTTTCATCTTTATTTTAATTTAGTTGATACGCGTTTTAGATTACAGTATACGTTTCGGGCGTAACATGCCCCTCCTCAGTTAACTCAGGATTTTTACAAACTTGGTTCTTTTAGGTGAGTATATAATATGTATACGGCTTACATATTTACTATTGTATATCTTCTTTTTTCTTCTTTTTTGGCATATACAATTAAAGGGTAGTGAGGAACTTTACATTCATAAGTTTTTATTATTTGAAACTTATGTTGTTAGTATCCTTCCTTACCTTTGTCCAAGAAGCAATATGGCGTTGAATCAAATTTCATTTCGAATTCTGTTTTTCCTTTATAAAATTCAATATTCTTCACCTGCTTTGCATTCATAAGCAACAAAAATGAACTCTCAATTTAAATCTTATTCAAGATGGTGAATACGGCCTGTAGAAACACAAAATTCATTGAAAGCGGCTTTAATACAGAAGGATAAACCAACAGGATAAACCAACAGATGGATTTAGTCCTTTTGAAATTGAAACGGACTGTCATTCCTTTATATAACTATATTAAAATCGCTGTACCAGTCAGCGCGCAATTGACCATGGGATTTAAGACGAGACAAAAGTAAAATTCGAGTTTGGGAAGTTGGACACTATATGTACAGTACATATAAGAAGAATTTTCTGAATCCTGGTGGAGTGTTTTACTAGGAACATTACTTTCGGACTTTTACATGGTTATCCGCGTTTCCCCGAATCTTTCTTAATTCCCTGATTTGGCTGCAATTTGAAAAAATTGTAGACCTATAAATTCCCACTGTTGTCTGGCTTTTGGCTGACTGTCTTTTCTTAATCTCGAGAACGGAGTTTGATAGACGAAAGCCGAGACTAGATGTGGAAAGCATAGGGACTGGAGACTCGATTATATACGAACTATATACAAACTTTCGGTATAAACAGGAAATCATGTTTATTTCAATTAAAAAATTTTCACCTGAAAGGAGTTATATTGATGACCGGCGTGACTCTGTTGTTAACAGGATAAGTATGATGTACAGGGGCAAGTCACTACTAATTTGAGGTGGAGAGTAATTTTAAATTAAATAAATTAAAATGATGATTAAAAATTGCAGCTTAGCATTGTGACTATGTCACAATAAATAATTACTCGTTTTCTTTTTATATTGCATTTCACTCGAAGGTAATAGTAAAAAAATTGTGTAATAATTAAGAATAGAATTTATAGCATAATTACGTAATATTTTAGTATTTTTTGTTTTTATAAGTTCTAATAAAGTTTTTCCTTAGGAAAAACTCTTCGTTCTGAAATTTCGCTCGAATTTCATATAGCCTATACAGTATTCTGTTTATCATTATTGTTGCCCCGCAAACGCAGAAAATTTCCGAGCACTGGATCATTTCCAGATAGTATGCAGTAACTACAGTAGTCGTGGTTACTGTATGAAATGCTTCAATTACGGGATAAATAACTATAAATTAAGTTTCCATTATTTCGCTTTTCTTCATTGACTTACTCATGCCCCTATGCCAAAGACTCCACGCCTTTCCGTGATGTATTTTGCATTTTCCACACGAAAATCGCAATTACAAAAACTGAACAACGATAAGTCGCTTTCGACTTTATTCAAACTGCGAAGGTATAGTACGTTTATGTATTTCGAATATATCTATCGCATTCATTAATATTCATTTTCTACCTGGTTTATTTGATGATAAACTGCTAGAAGATAAATCTGGCGCCACAATGGCCGGATGGCCGAGCGGTCAAAATGGCAGTCTAATGCTCTGGGGGATCCGGGATCAGATCCGAACGTGTGGAGAAATCCTTAGGAATTTTTAGGGGTATCCGTCCCTCAACACCCGGCCGCCCCATTGTGGGCCTAGCCGAATTCATAATGGGCTTGCTAAAATAGGCCCTCTTGATGCCCACAGGGCGGAAAGAGTTTTAAAAAATCCTGCGCCACAGACACACTTGAAGAGTTTTTGGATGTCTCATTACCAAGAGTAAGGGTAAGAAACGGCGAGGAGATTGTCGTCTTCTTTTATACCACCTTGCGTGACCCCTGTCTACCTCTGGTCGCATGTCGCCAGAGCCGCCCTTTCAGATCCGGAGCTCAAAGGTATCTATGGTTGAACCGAACCCGTCGTCCGTGTTGTGGTGGTTGGTTTTTGAGTTGGAGGTTTAAATGCTGTCTTCAATCGGTCCACACTAATGACTGCCGTTCATTAATAAAGTGTTTACTTGAACGTGCCAGAACTTGGAATGTACCGTCATACGGGGGTTTGAGGGGTTTCCGTACCGAATCGTTCCTGACGAATAAGTGTGAGCATTCCATCAGAGATGAATCTAGGAAGATGGTAAGTTTATTGTGTGCGAATGTTTGGACTGGGGAGAAACTGTTCATCCTATTCCGGAATCGTTGAATAAAGATGATTAGCTCAATGACAGTATTGTTTGCAGCCGTAGGTTGTAGAAAGTCGGTTGATAAACGTAGTGTTTTGATGAGCTCAATGATAGCGTCTTTATTTCTAGACTTACCACGCTGTCATCAGACACAAAACCAGCCTCAATATATCAATTTATTTTCAATAGTATGTATTTCGGAGTTACAGTTCCTCTTCAGCCCTCTTCAGCTATTTTACAACTATTTAAAGATAAAAACAAGTAAGTAAAATTTAAATACGAAATGAACATTTTTGAAAGAATAAAAAATAAATTAAGAAAATACTGTCTAATCTTAGTACCCTAACAAAATAATAGGATAACAAGAAAAATAAACGTACACAATATAACACAAATGAGTCCAATATATGAGAAAAGAAAAATGTTATATATAAAAGAGAATGTAGCTGTAGCACTCTTAAATTTTATATAGGAGAAACAGGCAGAGAATTAAAAATCCGTTGTAAGGAACACGTTTCTGCCATTAAAAATAGTAACCGTAACTTCGCTATAGCTATAAATTGTAAAAAAAGAAGGCTGTGAAATAATAAAAGATACAGTGGTACCTCAGGTTACGAACGCCCCAGCATACGAAATTTTCAGGATACGACATGAAATTCGAACATATTTTTGCTCCACGATACGAACAAAAACTCACCATACGACGTTACATTAGTTNCCGATAAACGTAGTGTTTTGATGAGCTCAATGATAGCGTCTTTATTTCTAGACTTACCACGCTGTCATCAGACACAAAACCAGCCTCAATATATCAATTTATTTTCAATAGTATGTATTTCGGAGTTACAGTTCCTCTTCAGCCCTCTTCAGCTATTTTACAACTATTTAAAGATAAAAACAAGTAAGTAAAATTTAAATACGAAATGAACATTTTTGAAAGAATAAAAAATAAATTAAGAAAATACTGTCTAATCTTAGTACCCTAACAAAATAATAGGATAACAAGAAAAATAAACGTACACAATATAACACAAATGAGTCCAATATATGAGAAAAGAAAAATGTTATATATAAAAGAGAATGTAGCTGTAGCACTCTTAAATTTTATATAGGAGAAACAGGCAGAGAATTAAAAATCTGTTGTAAGGAACACGTTTCTGCCATTAAAAATAGTAACCGTAACTTCGCTATAGCTATAAATTGTAAAAAAAGAAGGCTGTGAAATAATAAAAGATACTTTAAAATAGTTAAGAATCTATCATATATAAAAGAAGATGGTATGAACACTTAGAAATAGTAAAAAACAAAAAAGAAATATTATGAATAATAATAATTCTGGCCAAAAAATACACGAATCACGCGGTACGCTTACCTGACGAGAGGAGTGTATAAATACAAGTAAAAAAGGGGAAAGAAGGTATTAATTTAGGAGTGATGTGTATTAATTTATTATTTCAAGTGCCTTTCATACGTTCTTGTTTTAACAGTTAGCCAGCCTGTGACATTTTATTGTTTTAATTGTGTCTCGCATTGTTCTAAACACGGTTCCAACACTTTTAATGTAAGTTTACAATCTTTTTTTGATACTTATGTATTTAAATTGTTGATATTTTATTGGTATTTTAGTGAATACTTAATGGATAGAATTGTAAACGATTATTGCCAAATGTCAGAATTCCTTTGTATGATTTGAAGTTGTAAATATGTCAATTTTATGGAAAACTAGCTGCAAGTGTCCGCTTCGCTGGGTTTTCTTTCTTTGATATGGAGATTCTGGCTGGTCACCTTTTCTCCGATGATTCGCTGGGTTTTTATTCTTCTTCATATCTTCTTCTTGCAGGTGTTAATATGGAGATTATAGCTCAAATAGGCTCTTTTCTCCGATAGACTTGTGTATGATCGCTATGCGACCGATGAGCTAGCCTTACCTGAACGGCCTAATCGCACGCGCGGGAAATAATGCCTTCCGGGAGGACTTTTATAGGGAACTGGCCTCCTATTCAGTCGTTATTGGCAAGGAGAAAACCCGGAAAACTCCAAGCAGCCAGCCTGTCCAACCGCAGCGCGAACCCACGACGAACCTCCCAGTCTTTAGGGTCTGGTAACTACTACGATGAGCGGCAACGGAGACCACTCGCCCATGGGTTTTTATTTGTTCGTACATTTATATATAACTAGCTTACCCATCGCGCATTGCTGCGATTTCAGAAGAAACGAAATTCAAGCAAACTTGTAATGATAAAATTAAATTTTCATTCTATCATTTTTATTGAAACTTATTATTATTATTCGTTTTCATCGGGAAAACATTTCAAAGTGTTGTTTCAATTCTATTTATTTATTGGAGTGCTCGTGGATACACGATATTTTTTGTTTCTCCGTCTGGTGCGTACACGAATAAATCGGAAGGTTTTCCGACGCATGAGCCAGCCACGTACAGTTGTCCACGCGAGAAGCACGGATTCTCCAAATTTAGCCCACACACTCGCAGCGATTGTCAGAAGCGCGATATTCCCCATTTATATATATATATTTTTAATCCTTTATAATTTTAATTATTTAATTGCTCCTTCCTCTCTTCCTTGGCATGTTGTGAAATTTCTGATAGTCGGATAATAAACCGTTTTATTGTAATTTGTCTTTTTAAATTATTTTGAGTCGATATTAAAATTTGAAAAAGGGGGATACCTAGATCGGTAAAATAGGCGAATTTCTTTCTACAACTTCGGTCGTTGTTCGGGGTACAGTTAAGATTTTAACGAAGTTCGAGCGAATACATAATTAGCAAAAAAAAAAGTCGAAATAAAGTGATTAAACAAAAATTATTACAAATATCGTAAATAACAGTTCACAAATGCATATATAGAGATATTTTTTGAAGGAGGGAAATGGTCTTCACAGTTTGAAATCGATCGAACACACTGTGCGCGAATTTGTGTAAACGCGCGCCATCTGTCGTAGGATAAATGTACTTCGCGGGAGTGTATTAAAAAATTAAAAAACTTTCCAAAGCTTCATGGCAATCGTACTATGCCACAAACCTTCGCTGGAATATATTAAACAACTTCCCAAAGTTTCACGGGAATCGGATAAACGGTGTGGTAATGCATGAAGGACACACACACAGACAGACATACATTCATTTTTATATATATAAGATGTAAGCTATATTAAGATTAAAACTAGCAGTGTTAATGACGGTTTAACTTGCTTGTTTTTATCTTTAAAGCTTTCTATTAACCTACTTTGTTTGTCCAGTTAAAAAGTTGCAATTCATCTACTTTCCAATTTCCGTGTATTGCCAAAGACAGTACATTTTAAAATAGTTTTCAAACATTTATAACAATTAGCAAAAAATTAGCGAATAATTAAAATTTGTAAATAAAAGCGGATAACAGATGGCGCTACAACACATGACCGTTATTTGCCGTTCTACACGTGGGAACAAAAGTGAAGACAGAAATGCGCACGATTAAATATGCGAGACCAACTAAAAAATACCAGGAAAAAACATCGAAACAACGTAAATCACGTTTGGAAAACGATAGGCTACGAAACTCACAGGTCACTCTCAATCACTCACTACATCAAATTTATAGCTTTTTTTTAATCAAAATCAATCTCACAGAGAACAATATACATAAAATTAAACGCTAAACTAAAAAGAATTTCGATAGTTTAGTGTTACATACATATAGTATAACTAAAAAGTAGAAAATAAATATATTAAAAAACATTTTAAAGTAACGCTTTTTATTTAACAGATAAATGTACTGTACTAAATATAGAAAAAAATAAATTTTCTTCAACTTTCACAGTACAGTATTTTTGTTGCATAATATCAAAAATACTGTGAAAGCTGAAGAAAATTTATTCATCCGGTTTTACCGTACAGTATGTACGAGAGATTTCGCAAACATTTAGGAACTGCTCAGTAGTTTAAACGACTGATAATAATTGTTTCTAATGTTATCAAAATTAGCATGTTCGAAAACAAATTAAAATACACTTATAAAACTTATTTATTTATTTTTACGTTATTTATAATAATACAAATAATGCTTTGTAAGCATTTTGGGGTTTTAACAGTCGATGTCGGTAATTCTTAGGATTGATCAAGGCTGAGTAAAAGTCAGGATAGGTTTATTGATTAAGTAAAAAATAACTTCAAACTGTTTATTTTCGCTTCAATTTACATACCCAAAATTTAATTAACTGTGTAATGCTGAAGAAGAAAGAAACATAAACAAATACGAAATATATGAAAGTTTTTTCCCACAACAAACTGACTTCTATAGTAAACTTATCAGGATATTTGTATTTTCCTGAAAAGAATAAAAGAAAATGTTTCCGTACTTTGGTTGATAAACAAACTTATAACTATTGAACTATTTTGAATAGTTGTAATATTTATAATTTTAATAATATGTACATTTACATACACTTAATTTTGCTAAAATTCTGGTTTCCAGTGGCGCATTCCTAGAGCCTCATCGTCTCGAGGATCCTTAAAAATTACGTCACAAAAAGATAATATGCCTCTAAAATTTAATGAACGTTTAAAAAGCTTTAAAAAACTTGTTATTAAGGATTTTATTGTATTTTTTAGTATTTAAAAAAGCTTTTACATAAGGGCTTTAAAACAGTATTGCGCCTAGGGTCTCAAAGGAACGATACAAATTGTTCTACTCCTGGTTTCTATTAAAAAGCTGCTCGAATTTTCTTAGCAGTGTTCCAAGTACATACTTTTATGTACTTGGAACACTCGTCTTTGATATATGTAACTAATGCAGATAATTTAGATCTTAGACTGCGGACTGATCTTAGATCTGTCAATTTCAGGAATTTTTACTCTCAAATTTTGGTCGATCTTGGAATCTGAACATTTGCGGAAAGACATAGTTCTCATTTTATTAGCTTGTTTCTCCAGTCCTCTTGACCTCGCCGATTCGCTTCACTCTTAATTTTTCTTGAAGGTGGTAGTCTTATGATTGGACACTTTCTTTGAAGGTTTTACTTTTGGGATTTATTTCATTTTGGTCATGTGTTAGCATACTAAATTTCTTTGTTATTTCCTTCGTTTTGAGTACATTCCAAAAATTCATTTTTTCAGTCATTTTAACAGTCATCAGTACCACGTAGTCCCCAGATTTATTCGAGAATCCGATAATTGTTCCGAAAATAACACATTTTGCTTCTAACCAAAGAAAATGAACTTTTTATATTTTTTGAACCGAAATTAGCAAAAAATGCTCGATTTATTGGATTTTCTTGCAATTTTTTAAAATGCATTCAAAATTTTCGGAGAAATACTGTCATGTATTCGGTCCTTGATACCATTGTTGGTACCAAAAAAAACCATTTCGGATTTCAGAACAAAAGCAGAGACATCTTCAAACGTTGTTTTGTAAACAATGTTGCCAAGTTGAATTACGGGTATTTTATGTCACATTCAGATTTGTTTAATTGACGAAAATAAAAATTATTAGCGTCTTGGCTATCTTTTAGCTAATTTAATTTTATTCGGTAACCTTTTCGCTATTTTTTAATAAATTATTAGTGACAGTGTGAAGTGAAGTGTGCGCAGTCTCGAGGTTTTATATTCGGCTATAGATTAGGAAATTTAATGGGCAAGCATAAAAGTTCTGTGTCTCTCAACTTCTGCTGAAGTGGGTGAGGTAAGCGAAGTTAGCTGAGAGGGACTTCACAGTGGATGGTTCAAAAGTGTTCTGTAAGGTATGTCAAAATGCATTTGTGTCCATGAAAAAATCACATTTTAAGAATCATGTGCGTTCTGCAAGACACGTGCAAGCAACATGTCGACAGGATCGAACATCCCAGATGCTGCTCACAAAAATGGAAACTCAAGATCAAAGAAATATCTTTCTGAGGTACAGCAAAAACCTTTATAGGATGCAATATAGAATTGCATAAACTGATACATCCCTTGCTTAGGAAGTACTTAGAAAAATACACTAAGCAGAATATTCCTGATGAATCAACACTGAGGAAGAATTATCTTCCACGTGTTCATCAAAAAGTGCTCGAAGAAATTCGCAAAGAAATTAGTGACAATGTTACATGGTTTGCTGTAGATGAAACTATAGACGCATGCGAACGATATGTTGCTTTAATGGTAGTACGAAAACTTGACGGAAAAGACTGCGCTAAAATTTATCATCTTTTAGGTAAATTTCTGAAGACGAATGCACAGGCGATAGCAAGATTTGTTCAGGAAGGTTTAATGCTGTTATATAATTAAAGTTATGTCATGCTTACAGACGACAGAGCCTTCTATAAGCGTGACGAGAACTTTTTATATAATCTTATTTACGTAACCCGCCTGAATCACGCTTTTGCCACCCTCCCCCATAGTCATAAAAGCTGCAGTATGCGGACCGTTTACGTAATTTTCAAAATTTTATCGATGAACTTGATGAATCAGGAAGTTCGTTCACTGTGGATGTTAAGAAAGCTTTGAAGAATTCACATTTAATCGCTTCTCTAGTTTACATCCGCGTCCATTCGTTAAATTTTCCGGATAACATTGAAGCATTAGAAGCAAGAGGGTTGTCACTTGAAGAACCTCTGAAAATGTTTTAAACAGTAGAGAATTTTATACAAAACCTTCCTAGTTTACGTAGAGCCAAACTTCGCACGAAGCTGGCGGCGCTTTTGGGCAAGAATAGTGGTTTTTCTGTGCTTCGCCAAGTTGATAAGTTAATAAAGTTAAGTTCGCCAAGTGCTGTCTAGTTGGAGATCCCTGAGGATGTAGGGCTTACCAATGTATCTTTTGCTGAAATACTATCCTGTGACTACGTTTTAAGCCGAGAGAAGTTTTTCATTGTAAAAAAAAAAAACATTATCACTGGCCGTCTACACAATCTGACAGAGGAAAATATGAATAGATTTTTTGTATGTGCATGGTCATATTCAAACAATTTATAATACAGTAGAACCTCGAAAACTCGGCCTAATGTGGACCGAAGGGTGTCCGAGTTTGTGAAAATGCCGGGTTATCGGGAATGGGGTTAAAAAAATAAGTACGAGTGTTTCCTCAGAAAATACTGTACTGTACTTGTATGTATTGTTTACTTGAGAATATAACAGTGAATAAACTGCCCAAATACCCTTAAACAAAGGAAAAGTACGTCCTTTATGAAGGCATAGAGCCTTTACTACATGAAAATGAAAATTAATGAATACACTGTGTACAGTAATTTACCTGATAAGACAGACCTCAGAAAAATACTTTATGAGAGCTTTTATACTTTTATAAAGCTGTCTATAATGAAAATTAATTAACTAAGGATTTTTTTGCCCTGCCAGGGAGTGGCCGAGTTATCCGGAGTGCCGGGTTATCGAGAGCCGAGTTTTCGAGGTTCTACTGTATTGCTTTAATTAATATACAGATAACTGAAGAAAATTTGATAATTTTGTTTTATTTTTATAATTTTTTTTTTGTTCGGAGAATAATATCCGAAAATGCGATCTTTCCGACCCGATTTTGGATTCGAAACTCTACTTTTATCGATCCGAAAAATCCAGGGCTTAGTCATCAATTGCACTCATTCTTTATTTACCGCTGATCATTTCGTCTCTAATATTGCTAGAATCATTATCTCCTATTTCGTAATTTTGTTTTCCTAAGATATTCTCTAAATCCTCTTCGGTAGTTATTTTTCCGACTGTGTTGCGAGGAAATGAAGCACTAGCAATATCCCTTCTCATTGGACAGCCAAGCAAAACTCCATAAGGTAAACATTTAATGCCTTCCTGCTAAGCTCAGTTTTTCGTAGTCCGCATCAATTTTAAACTTTCTAACCATTTACTGTTTTTATTAGTATACTTTACTGTTTACCAGTATAAATTTCACATCTTGACTTGCACATTGAACGGATCCTTGTGATTGAGAACGGCGCTGCATAATACTTGGTACCCAAAAGTAGTAAATGTTTCCAGACAGTAGAAAGCTATCTCTGAAGAAATCGAACCTTTAGATGGCTCAATATATTAAGTTAATTAATTAAAATTGAAATCGAAAAGTATTTTATTTGTTATATAACTTGGAAGGAAATATTTATTAAGTTGCATTGCGAATCTTGGTTATTATTATCCCGGTTAGTTAAAAACACAATTACAAGTAAAGATATGTTTATCAAAAATTTGATTATTTCAAACAAAATATGACATTGTATGACACTATAAATTTATTCAGTATGGAAAAAAAGTTTTTTTTTTTATTTTTTTTTATTTTTTATTTTTTTTTAAATAGCATTCTAAATTCTTTTGAACTTTCCGCACCTGTCAAAAGAAAATTTACAACCTTTATTTCCTTATTTGACAAAGTTTGTAACGGGTAATTTTTTTTAGTATTTATAATTGCATATTCTATTTAAGATTAAAAAACTGTCAAACTTTTTAACACTTTGCTAAGCTATGAAGGAAAAATTATATCTGTCAAAAAATATAACAGTTTTAATTAAATAATTTGATGAAACGTCAGTTCAGTAGTCGAGGTTATAAGTATGTTGTTAATGCAGACATTAAAATCATTTTGTTGTCGAATTGCCCATTTATAAATTAAAATCGGATTTCAGTATCTTTAAACAAAAAATTAAGTTCTTTAATTTTCTTAAAATTTTAATATCCAGAGAATGAGTTTTAAGATAGCAGAAAATATTTTTATATTCGAACAGTACATTTACAAAAGCTAAATATAACTTAAATCTGTAGAAAACGGTTTGTATTTTACAGAAATTTAGAATAAATAGGAAAAGTGAGAGTCCGTAAAACTTCTCTCAACGGACACCTCTCCATAACGGACAGTTTTTGTTTTTGCGAATGTCCGTTATAGAGAAATTTCACTGTATAGTACAGACTATTTAACAAGTTTTTTACTCGCTGTTCTTATTTATTTATTTATTTATTTATTAACAATTTTTAAAGCTAGAGGCAGTTAATTTCGTAGACGACAGATAACAAGACGTTCGCTTGAAGAAGCACGTAATTACTCGTTTCTACTAACAGTCTGGATCCATTATTTAACATAACAAAGACCACTTTTAAAATACAAGAAGTTGATAAATATGGAAAGGAGATAAAAGTAATAAGTTATAATAAAAGTAAAAAAAGTTATCTGTAATAAATGCATTGATTAGCTATTCATTCATAAATTATAGCATCATTATGCGAGTGTCAATAATACATCAATACAATGACTGATCAAAACATTAGAGACACCTGCTAATAGCATGTCGATCATGTCGATCCCTGTTTAGCACGAATGACAGCCTAAATACACTGAGACATTGATTCCACCAGATGCAGGAGAGTGACTGGAGGTATTGCAGGCCATGCCTATTGCACCATTGTCTGCAGTCACGCTGTAGACATTGGTATTGGCGTCGTGGATCTGAGGTATCCTTCAACAGCATCCCAGAGAGATTCAATCGGATTTAAATCTGGGGACGTGAAACTGCATTGAATGTTGTTTGAACCAAGCCTAGATGGTAGTTACACTAATGGGGTAGAGCATTGTTCTGCTGAAATGCACCACCCCATTGAGAATGCTTGAAAGCCATGAAAGGGTTTAATTGATCAGCCAGCCCATTCTGGTAGTTTGCGGCGTTTAATGTTTAAGTTATCTTTCCACACATACTAAGGAACATGAGTCTTATGAGAAGGCTCCTCACACCATAACAGAGCCACCACCGCCTTGAATAGAACCAAACTGGCAGAGTGGGTCCATGGTTTCATGTTGTTGACGCCACATTCACATTCTTCCATTAGCTCGGTGCAGCTAGAAACGGGATTTATCTGACCACACGAGTCGCCACCACTCTGCAGAGCTACAGTTCTGATGTTCCTGGCACTAGGCAAAGTTCAACGTCTGATGACGCTCGATTAGAAGTGGCTTCTGTAGCATAAGGTTTGCAGCGTGCTTCGTTACTATCTACTCGTTTATATTATTGGAGGCTCGAGCATTGAGCCTGGAAACGATCTGCACCACCGTTGCTTTTCAGTTAGTCTGTACCAGTCTAGACAGTCTGCCAGATCCAGTCATTCGTTTCGTATGGGTGGCCGCCTTTTGCTTGCTGGCCACCGGTATATCCATGGATGGTATACGCTCAGTAGACCCTTGATACAGTTGTCTTCGAGAATCCTAGGGTTGTTGCTACTTCAATGATAGAATGATTGATCTGTTTTACTCTCACAATGCATTCATGATCAAAGTCACTAAGGTTTACCTCAAAGTCTAAGGTTTACCTCAAAGTCTTTAAGGTTTTCACATTTACCGTTTTCGTCAAATGTGATGCATCGTTGGGTAGGCTAGATATTTGCTAATTTACACTCCGAGTTTGGTTTGGTACGTAAAACTCTGCTATGAGGTCCCAGAATACACTTCTCATCACCACTGTCTCTAACGTTTTGATTAGTCAGTGTAGAATGGTTACTTTATCAATCAATTAGTTTTTCTCCTTATGGCTTAAGAAGGAGATATTTTCATCCTAAGTTTTAATGGAATCAATGGAAAATAAAATAGAAATTTATGAGGAATATGATCCAAGTGTCCCTCTTCCATTTTGAGATTATTATTTATATTTTGGTCATCAAAACGTAAGTGACAAGTAGTTTTTTTTCCTATTTGTAGAGAAACGTTTTTAGGAGGTGAAATTAAATCCTCAAGGGTCGGCGGGTCGAACAATAATATTAGTTTCATAAAAGCACTAATCCAATTTGGATAAAACCAATGTGAAATTATTCTTATAACGAATAATCAAAATTATATTCTTATTCACGTTTTATAGGGGTTAATTACCCTTTTGAGTTTTCTGAAACCCCATAAAATATCTATAGGAAGACCGAATTTTTGAAAAAAAATATACTGTATATGTTGTAGAGTCGTTCAAAATTAAGTTTCGTGTTTTTGTTTTTTGAAATACAATCGACCTCTCTATAACGCGGTAGATACGTTCCACTTTATAAGAATTTCACTTGTAGGAATCCATAAATACATGAGCCAATCACAGCCCGGAACGTGTGCAGTTTACGGACTACGGCTATTTGAAAGGTTTTCTTCCATAAAATTAATCGATTCTAGACTAATTCCACTCAACATTTCCAAAACACGTATAATTTTTTGGGGAATAATCCGTATAAACTATGCTATAAACAAAAAATTGTAGGATTACTTACCGAGTGTGCACCATTCTACGACGCCATTGCTTAAGCTTGTTTTCATCGCGGAGCGGCGCATCGAACGGCGGGCGCGTTTTCTGATAAGTTATTTTTCTGCGAAAAATTTGCTGAACTTTGGAGACATCATTAATAGAAATAATTTTTATGGCCGTTGAATAAGAAATGTTTTTTTTTCACAAAAACTGTATAAAACTACCAGGGCTGTGGAGTCGCGTAAAAATCTACCGACTCCAACTCCGACTTTTCCTTATCATCCGACTCCGACTCCGACTCCGGCTAAAACACCAAAACTCCACGACTCCGACTCCGACTCAACAGCCCTGCCAGGGCTGTGGAAGTCGCGTAAAAATCTACCGACTCCAACTCCGACTCCGACTCCGATTTTTCCTTACCATCCGACTCCGACTCCGGCTAAAACATCAAAACTCCACGACTCCGACTCCGACTCCGACTCCGACTCCACAGCCCTGAAAACTACAGTACTGTATTAGACTTACAGTACCTAATTTATATACTGTACAGACGATAGTAAACTCAACTTACCCGCCTAAATTCTCTGTAGCGTGTAAATAGTTCGGATGCTCGTCGACTATTGGTCCAGATTCGACCAATCCTGACGTGACACGAGTCGGCGATGACGTTTTACCGCATTTTACGAGTCTCTTTTAGCGTCTTTATACGAATACGGTCGCAATTTTTTCGCCACGATATACGAATCCGCATTATATGAACCCGCGTTATAGGGGGGTCGACTGTACTTCCTTTAAGGATAAAACTCCTATGCACTATAAGGCATGCAGCCATATTAAAGATTAAAACTACATTTTACAACTATTTCATTCTATAACGGTCAAAGATGTCGACAGAGATTCTTAATTAATGCACATACTCATCCACATCCCTTTCCCGAGCGTTCACCCTTTCATTTATGACATTTATTCGAAAATATAAAGGCTACTGTCGTTCAAGATTTCGAAATGCATGTTGATTGGAAGTATGGTAATTAAAAAAACTCTGATATTTCATTGTCACCAGTCCTAATTTCGTAACTCGACGCTAGAACTGCACGATTAACCCGAATTTTCGTAATTCCACGCTGAAGCTACATGACAGACTTACTGTATTGCTAAATCTACTCTAAAACTGCACGAACTGTCTTCATATATAAACAGAGCAGACAACAGGTTGACAAAGGTCACGTTGTCTGTTCTTCCAATGGTTTATAGGTTCTGAATGTAAACTTAGGCCTAAATAAAACATTTTAAAAAATGTCGATAAAAAGTTTTCTTCAGACTTTTTAAAATCGTTTTAAATGGGAAGAAATGAAGAGGAGAATGTAACTTGTAACGAGCAATTATTTATTGTGGTATCATCATAATGCTGGGCTGCAACTTTTAATAATATTTTTAATTTATTTAATTTAAAATATACTGTCTCCACCTCAAATTAGTAGTAGTTTTCTCCTGTACAGTACATTACAGTATACTTTTCTTTTAACAATAGAGTCGTACTGGTCGTCTATCTAACACTTCTCAGGAGAATTTTTGAATTAAAATAACGTGGCTCTCGGTTTGTATCGGAAGTTCTTATGTAGTTAATCGGGCTTCCTGCCCTTAATGTTTCCATACCTGGTCTCTGCTTTCATCTATCTACATATGTTCTCGAGATTAAGGAAAGATAGACGGATGGACGACAGTGTGAATTTATAAATATACAATTTTTTCAAATTCATGCCTTCAACCAAAAAAGGCTGAAGGCATGAATGATGGTAAACTTGCAGTGGTTTATATTCAACATTACATAACAGAAGTAGCAAATTATGATGATGTAACATCTGTTAACAGTGTATAACGTAGCTACAGCAAGTACGCGTATTTAGAAATATTTATTTTTTTTAATAATTTGTATTTCTTTTTAAATACGAAATAATAGAAAAACTATAGAAATTTCATGTCATTGACAAAGTAATGTAGTTTATTAGTAAAACCATATAACAGCTCAAACGATTAACCAATTTCTAATTATATTATCTAATCGTATGTCAAATAAACAAGAAAAATAAAAATTAAAGAAATAGATTTATGTTTTTTAAAAGTTGATAAATAAAGACAAGAAATAATAAGAATTTTAATATATCGATTTTTCAAAATTTATATTAATTGATGATTCGAGGAAGATGCATATTATTTTTATAGTTTCTTAATGAAACGTGATATCGTCAATGTGCGATGAGAGGTAACATAAAGATGTAATTCTATAAAATTTTTTATAAAAGTTATCGCAGAAGTATAACGGTTACGTAAGAATATACATTAATGAGATATCTGATCAAAATTTATAGTGTAGTATGTATTCCAAAGAATCCATACGTTATGTTCTCGAGCCTTCTCCAGATATATAATAAACGACAATAAATTTGACGCTTGTAAAAATTAAATATGCTGAAAGTGAACCCCAAATAAATGGACTAGTACGTATCAGCTGCAAGAAATGGCAGAAGAATTGGTGTACCAATAACGAATACATGTTTAACAGGGTACCGAAGTTTAGTAGCATAAATGCAATTTTTGATGCAAATAAAGAGTTTCTTCAATAAATTAAAGTATTTTTTAAGTTTAAGATCATTTCTTAATCAGAGTAATGTAATTTATACTTCATATTTTTTGGATTAATCCCGATTTCTTAGGCATCTTACCATGATATTCTGGATGAGACGACTAAAATATTCCACTTGTAAAATGAAAATGTGAAATTTATTTTATGATACGTTTTGAAAATTTTAAAATGAAAAATATTGAAAATATTAATAATTTATGTTGCTCTTACGAATAAATTATTACATTTAAATAATCTGAAAATTTTAATGTCTAATCTTCCATAGAAAACACAACATAATGCCTGAAAATTGGTTTTCGAAAAATATCATCATCTGATACAAATAATAAAAATAATTAATTCCTTAGGAATAAAATTTTATGAGAAAAAATTCTAATTCTCGGTCGTAAAATGTATAAGAGTATTTTATTTATGAATGGAGTGATGAATAGCGTCACCTGTTATAACAGCTGTTCAATACATTTGGTGATACAGATCATTTATCCGGATGTAAAATGTGAAGAAAAATAATCCTGATGAATTGATGTAAAGTTCCATTGAATTAAATATATTTAAATTAATATTTAAAATTCATTGTAAGGACTTCATTTAAATGAATGTATATGCAAATTTGAGTATAAAAATAAATAGGCCTATATAAATAAATTTTAATTAGTAACTCTTTAACAAAGTTTTTACAAAATTTGTGAAACCCATTGAAAATTATAACTATACATAAATACTATGTATAATTTGTAGTGTGTAATAATTTAATATATGTATATTTAGTCTAGTATTAAAATAAATATAAAAATTTATATAGGCCTATATACGATATAAAGGGAAACTTTAGCTTTAATGTTGAAATGAAATTGAATAACATTTGTATTTGTCTAATGATATTTTTTCTACACAATAATGAACTACTAGTTTGATAGATTTTGTACGAATTTTACTAAACAATTACCGATAAAAATCTATTAATAAATTTTTAAATTTATTGAAATTAGATGAAAAGAATTCGCAGAATTCTAAATGAACCGATTATTAAAATTCTGTGGTAATCTCGTATTAAATTAATATTAGAAAATTTGAATTTTTTTTCTATGTAATTAATTTCTTATATAATAACGAGCAATTATTTATTGTGACATAGTCACAATGCCGACCTGCAATTTTTAATCATATTTTTAATTAATTTAATTTAAATATATGCTCGTCATCTCAAATCAGTAGTGGCGATAATCTAACTTCTTTCAGGGGAAAATTTTGAATTGAAATAACGTGACTTCCGGTTTGTATCAGAAATTCTTATATAGTTAACCCTGGCCTCGTACCATTAAAGTTTCCATATTTGGTGTGTTCTTGATATTAAGGAAAGACAGACGGACGGACGGCAGTGGGAATTTATAGATCTACAATTTTTTTTCAAATTGCAGCCCAATAAACGAAATGCCTACTACTATAAATTGTAAACTTTAAATATTAATTTTTAACTTAACTTTCTCGAGATAATTCTTGGTTATTCATAAGATAACTTTTAGAATTTTAAAAGTCTGAAAAATTAAAATTTAAGTTATTAAATTCGAATATAAATATAAATATGAACTATAATAATTGGGTAACAAATTTAATCACTAAATTTTTTAAAATATTGATTTAAAAATTGAAAATCGAATTTAAACATTGTATATAATTCACAGCGTATAAAATTAATTTTTATAATTTATTTGAGGTTTTAATTAACAAACCGTTCGATTTTTAGCATTGTATTTGATCGAAAAACTTTATAAAGTTATGTTAATAAAGGTAATTATATATATGTATAACCTATAGTAGAGAAGGCTGATAAATTATATTATTATTTTTTTTTTTTGAAGGGGAATAAATACTTATAATACAACAATATTGCTTGAGAAACCAATGGACCGCTTAATCATTGTCATTTTCAGACGAGATAAAATATGTGAGATGTATCATCACAATATTGTTATCCCAATTGTTACCGGTTGTCTCGAATAGTAACGAATAACCGGATATCTTATTTCGGAAAGAAAATTACAGGACTGTCTTCAATAAATAGACATTATAAATCATATTATGATAAGTATATAGGCGACTCGCGACACATCCAGGCGTCTTGAATAATTCTATCTGTAGATTTGTAACGAGTGACCCTCCGGGAAATTTTTTCCAACGTCTTTCATTTTTAAGATAAATAAAAGAAACCAATTAACAAAAGCCATTTCCATTTTCGGCAACTTCACTTCAAAGGCCCAACTAACTACTGCAGAAATAAATTCTCTGGCTTTATATTTACATTTCGTTCTATTCGCATTACATTCGTTTTACCGAGCAATTTAAACAACTTATTTTCTTATTTTTCATTAAAAATTGGTAAATAAGGTAATAAAGAAAAGAAAAAAGTATTGCAACTATATAAATGTGTTACGATTATATAATAAGATAAAAGTAAACGAGAAGGCGAAATACAGCGTAATAAAGTAGTAAAGAAGACTTTAAATTTATTTTATTATTTTATATTTACTAAAAAATAAATTAAATCTGTTATAGTTTTAAAAAACACGTTTTATGATTTAATTTTTCATATCAAAAATTTTTATTCCTTTTATTTAGTTATACGTTTTTAATGTATAAGTTTATATCAATATATATAGATATTCCGTTTAAAATATAATTTTACGTATAAAATAATACATATTTTAATAATCTTATTGTAATTTATATTGTATTAATATTGTTTACACTTTTTGTCCTTTATTATATGTTGTATTTTTGTCTTTATACATCCTGTTTTAATTTATACACATTTATTTATTGTTTCATTGTTCCCTACCTTTCGACTTGGACAAGATTACTTTAGGACTTTTGTTCAGAAAACGTATGCATTTCATTAACTTTCGTTTTTAAATGTAATTGTTTTAATTATCATCACTCCTAACCAATTATAAGATGATGATAATGATAAATCAAACTTTAATAATTATTTGAATTTATCAAACATACAAAAGAAGGGTGTATAAAGGTTAGTGAAATTAATTGAAAATTAAAATTTATAGAACAAACTATAAAACTGTCAGAGATAAAGAAGGGGAAAACAAACAGAAATTACATTTAAAAGTAAAATTTGATTGCAAAATTGTTTACTTAAAAAATTAAAATTTTATAATAAATTTAATTTTACTGTTTTTATTTTAATGTCGATTTTTAAACTTATTTAAAAGTATAAAATGAATAAATTAAATAAATAAAAAAAACTGTAAGATTTTCTCGACAGATGGCGCAATATATACAATCATAAGACTCATCTGTTTCGTATTAAATAAGTGCTTACGTTAAACATAAAAAGACTCACTTTTTGTTACATTTATTTGAGAAAAAAAATCTAAAATATAAAAAATGTATTTATTTAAAAATATTAAATCCTAAATGAATATAATTATTGTTTATATTAATATTAAATTATTATTATTTAAATAAAAGGTAAGTCAATTTGTTTAATTACATTGAAATTAAAGTGAGTATATTATTATATTATACGAAAACAACGAACGTTTCCTTCATGCAGATTTTATATTGGATAATCATTATTTTTTATGACATTGTTAATTATGATAAAATTAAGATTTCAGAATTTTTATAACTTCCACACATTAAACTAATTTTGAAAGAATAATGGAATTTTCTGATTACACTTGTGATATCCATACTGAAATACAGGGACAATGGCGAGTATTACAATGGTTTATTATGACGTAATAACATTTTATCGTGTTTACGATGACCTCATAATTTCCAGGATCTTACCACTTAATTAAGAGTATTCATAGGTTCCGTAAATTAAACAATTTACACTTGGCAAGTATAAAAGAGGTAATTTTTTCTCTCATTTTATCTCTTTACATAAAACTTATTCTTATAAACTAGCTAAAAATTAATTAAAAAAATAAATTAACTCAAATTACGAAATATATACATTATCATTTTCCTAATATTCTCTTGTGTAAAGACGTTTTAAAATACTCACGTAATAATACAATTATAGATTTGTTTTCTTTTTTAAAGCAAAAGTAAGAAAATAAATAGTAAAATCATGACAAAAGTTGAAGCTAACGATAAAGAATATAAGTTTAATTATGGTTGGAAGATACAATACGTGAATATTTGATAAAAAATTTCACGAAGTGTCAAACATGATTTATAGATTATTCACCCGACTCTCTAGCAATTCTGCTTAATAATTAAAATTTAAAACTATTGTTAAAATATTTTTTCGTGAGTAAGGTTATAATTTTTATAAAATTATTCAATAAATCATCGATATTTTTAAATATAAACATCCCCATTGTAGATCGGAGCGTTTACGAACGAGCATGAATTTCTTTACAAACTAAGCCAAGGACGGCGCTATACAACACAGCTAAAACTTCTTGACATGCGTCAAGAAGTTTTAACTCTGTTGCTATGACGTCATTAGGAGGCCACCTCTTTGCTCGCCAACAAACTCGCCGTGTCACGTGAGTGCAGCAGTGTGTAGCCAGCACGTGTCGAAGTGGTACCCGTCGGATTTCGAATGGAGAGGGATGTAAATGCATAACCCTGTTCGCTGCGTGGAATTGATCGACCCACGACTGTTCCACATGCAACCGCAGGATATTGCTCCTTAAGGATGAAGTCTAAAATACTTAGTTTTAGGTAAGTCGGAATGAATAAACTTCGAATAGTAGATGCTTTGAAAAGGCGTTGTGTTAAGTAATGGCTGCCCTTATAAAACTGACCAAATTTGGAAGTTGTCTAGGTGACTATATTTTATGGCTAAAACAATTATTTACGGATTAAAGCAAATTTCTAATTTTGTTTTAAAAAAATTAATAATTATCCTAATTATTTCACACCTGCCGATTTAACGTCTTATGCTTTAATAAATGTGACAAAATTTTCAAATTGGTATTAATCATAATTTCTCGAAGACAAATTAGAATAACGGGAAAAAAATGCATTGTTGGCTTCAAATTTATTAATGGGCCATTATCGCTATGATTACTCAACTTTTTTGTCACGTGTGGTACCTGCAGGTGTTGCTTATCGTAGATAAATAGTGTGTATACAACTGTCCGTTCCATCTAAATGCTGTTCACTGGAAGTTAACTTGCTCAGAGTTTATTTAATTAAATACGACCGCTTTTTCGTGTAGTATATAAAATACTACTACAAGCATAAATTACTGACTTTTTACTATTTTTATAAGTACAGTAGTCGGTTAATGTTAATGTTTTGTTATTAAAAAAAAATAATTCGTGGAATTTTCAACGGCGTGCTTAAGGTTATAGGCTATTCTGTTACAAATAATGAACAAACTTATCATTAGAATTAAGCATTTCTTTTTTTTCCTTACTGAAATTTTAGCCAGAAATTACTAAGATAATTGGGAAAACATTTTTATTTTAAATATATATATATAACGCAGTTTTATAGTATTGAAATATTTAAGAGAATATTTTTTAAAGTGTTGCTAGTTTTAAGAGGAAAATATTTTACAATGGATATTGTGAACGTGTATAAAAACAGAGTTATTTGTGCTATTTCCATTGCGTAATGTTATTGTCGAACCTAATACTCCGTCACAGACTTAATCGCATAAATGAATAATAAAGTTAGCCATTAAAAGAAATGGCCACTACCCCGTAAATCAGTTCGATATTCAAGTGCAACACAATACTCGATTTGATTGAGGTCCTGAAATTAGATCTTAACAGAATGTATTGTTTGTCTTCTAAAAACTGGATACTTTCGTTTTAGAATTAATTACAAATATCCAAATCGTGATTTTGAACCGTGCCCGTATCATATTTATCATTAAGAAATTTCACTTTAACTTTATTTATTATACTATAAAATTAGGGCACAAAATTGAGATTTCTGTATCAATATCACACGCTTATTGTTCGGAAAAATGGAATTAATTATTTTTATGGATGGCCGATGAATATTATTGCCGTTTAAGTTTATATTTACTTTGGCATATCTTTATAGATGAAATATTCTAAGGATTCGGTTACGTAATGTTACAGAGATGTAACGATTCCGGCAATTTTAATAGATAGAGATTATTATAAACTAATAAACTTACACAATAAACTTAGATTACGGCTTTATTATTATTTCTAATTATTTTACTGTACTTTAAAATGTATAATTTATTTATTTATTCCAAACCATTATGGTACAAAGGATTATAAAGTATAATATACTATCAAACTATGTAATAAATTATTAAGAAGTGATGTAATTTAATATTTTAAAATTAAATTAAATTTATATAAAAATTAATAGTTCGAAGGGAAGTTCACATACTTTTTTTTTTTATTTTTTTTATGATTTTAAATGAATTCGATAATAAATATTTTATGTTAGTGAAGTTGGTATACTTTTATATAAAAAATTTAATGATAATCTATAAATTATCGAATAATAATACATGTTCTTATGAATTATATATCGAAAACAGCAAAAGTTTCTCATCTCGAATTACTTTTTAAGTCGAAGTCAAGGTTCATTCCTACGAGTTTCCTTTACATAAAACCTTAGATATTCTTTCCTTGCTGATCTGTAAATCGAATTTTTATCAGATCTTTTTCACCTTGCATATATTCAAATTTCTTCCAGATCCTTCGTATGATTTATATAAATTTCTTACACGAAATAGCAGCTTATACTTGTCTTTCTATTTACTTTTATAGATTATTCAAAATATCTTGCAAAACTAAATACATTTTTAATTTATATACTTTCAGTTAAGTTTGTAAGGTATTTCACCAGGGGGGCCGCTTAATGATAATACGTTATCTTAGTTTTTAGTATTGAATTACAGTAAACTTAAAC
Organism: Centruroides sculpturatus; assembly: GCF_000671375.1. Lineage (NCBI taxonomy): Eukaryota > Metazoa > Arthropoda > Arachnida > Scorpiones > Buthidae > Centruroides > Centruroides sculpturatus. Next base: position 105,494 of record NW_019384996.1, on the reverse strand, counting down.
ATAATAAAGATACGGAATAGTTACAATTATGCTTAAACGATTATCATTTTACTCGACTTTTGCAACTGAAACATTATTTTACTATTAAAGTAACGAATTATTTATTAATATCTAATACAAAATTAATTAATTTGAAAAATTACTTTATTGAATTTATTGAAGTATGAAATTGTTTGAGCATTAAAATTGAAATAATGAAGTAATACGAACTTAAATAATTTATTATTTCGGGAAATTTTATAGGCCTAATTAATGATTTTAACAATGTAATATCTGACATTTTATTTAGGCCTATTATTATTATTGTTATATGAATTTTTTTATAGTTAGGGTATGATTTTGAAAAAGAAATTTATTACACTTAATAAATAAATATAATTTATCTTTAAAAATTGTCTAAAGTAACTAGGCGCAGTTCATTTTCTGTCCGAGCACGAACTAATTGAGTCGAAGTGCTAGCAAGTCAATAATATTGTTTTGGGGGGCCATCTGTATCGCTCTCTTGCCGCTGTCGCTGCAGTGACGTCGCCGCTAGCATAAAAAACAATAATAAAAAAATTGCGCGCGCTCTTCTAGCGACCTTGTATCTCAGAAACGAAATCATGGACCCCTCGATTTTTATTAGTCTACATTTTTCATTTTCTCGTCTCATATATAAAATGACAAAGCTTAATCAAAATCGACTGATCAAATTTTGAGAAGGAACTCAATTCTATAAGCCACATAGAAGAGGCTTCGTTAACGCTCCGCCTCGAATATGTTCATGTACTTTAATAAAACTGCATTTTCTTTCACTCTATTCAAAAGTTGTAATGTATTTTATTGAAGAAACATTAGAGTTTTTTGAGCAAAATACATTAGAATGAAAGAAAATGCTGTTTTATTCAAGCTAATTAACATATTTACTTTAGAAAAATTTTAAATATAAATTATATTTATTGAATATAATAAATATATTCGAGAAACTTAAAAAAACTTTAATGTTTAACTAATATACAGAATGAGAAAGGTCAGTTTTTTATAAGTTTCATTCTTTAAATCAAATTTTTTTGTCTTTTAAAATATTTTGAAATAACTCAATTATAATTTATTTTAAAAATTTAAATATATATATATATAAAACTCTCTTAAAGAGTAATTAAATGTCATGTTATTATTTAATTTATTTTTTTCTTATAGTTTTATCTTTGTAAGTTTGTAAATCTTATCATTTCTGATTATAGGTTTATTACAATAGTATCTCAATGAAAATCAAAGAAATAATCTATCTTGTATGAACTCGATATCAATAAAACTTTATTATTGAAATAAGATATAGGTCTTAAATGAATTAATAATAATTACATGCACAGCACGAAATTGGTTTTAAATATTATTTCTGGATGTCTCGTCCGGTTGTTTAAATCGCATTATCAAGACAAGTTAACCAAACATATATTACTAATTTATGAGAATAATCATCCATCAATCATTTGATATCATGAACCACTATTAATCTTAATGTTTCCCCTCCTTTTTCTCTCTCTTCGCCTTTAGCAAAATCGTCTGTTCATTATCTGTCTATCATCTCTGCTTTCTTTTATTTTCACGCTGTCTGTCAATAATGGACGTTCATATTTATTTTGCCCTCTTGTTGAACATCCAGTTAGGTTTATTTTATAGACTAGTTTTTTTTTTTTTTTAACTGAAGATGCTATTCATGACTACGCTTCATTTTCTATTTTACCTTTAGAGATTCGCGAAGATGGTGGTGGTATTGTACCTATGTATATAACTGAAAACATACAATGGTTTTCACCGAGCTGAATTATAATGGACTGCATTTAATAATGATTTCACAGTATACTTGTAATAAAAGGATGGGCTTTCCCGAATATGGCGTGCAGAATTCACGTGTTGGGAGATACACAGCTGAAATGGGAAGGTCGACAGTTTGTCATTTGTGAACCATTCCGCTTTATACTCCTTTCTTTTATCATTTGATCGTTTTAAAATAACTTTTTTTATTTATTTAAAGGCCTAGCCTAAAGAATATTTAACGTTTTGGCATTCGAAATTATACCTGATTTGTTTGTACGAAATGTTAATTTGGAAAACATATTATCAGTTTGATTAACCAGGTTACGAAGATTCAACTGTTCTTTATTGTGCAACTATGTCTTTTTTCAGAGCCGAGCCTAATATCCTAATTCGTTTCGAATGAATAGTTCCGACTTATGCAATGCCTCTTTTGTAAAAATCAAAAGGATTCTAATTTTTCATAAGCGAATGTAATTAAAATAATTATGCCCGTTGCTAAAGAGGATGTGTATAATAAAGACGAAATGCATTTGGTAATTTGTAAGTCACAATTGTAGAAAACTTGTGTTAGTTGACGTGACACTGCATCGGTGAATAATCATGAATAACACATTTACTTGATTGGCATTTATCTCTCCTATCTTAAAATTGCTATTTCAACGATTACTCGATTCTTCTTAGACTTATCCAGTTTATCAGGTCTATTCAGGTTTTAACAAAGGTTCTTACTAATTATGAATGCAAAACATAACATTGTGCATTGACTCCGGTATTTGCATGCTGCACTCCTTGATTCACAATTTTGATTAGATAATTAATGAGAGATTGAGTAGAGAGAATCTAAATCATAGCTTTTTAATTGAACCGGCTAAATCGTGGTTCTTAAAGTTCTTAAACTTTTATATATTACTGAGAACTTCTGATGGTAGTAAAATTTCCCGAACCTTACAAAAGTTTTTATTTATTTACTTTACGAAACTACTGATTTATTTACAAAAAATAAAAATTTATCCTTTTTAAATATGTAGTAATGAAGTAAAAACTGTAATTTTTAGCACGCTTTTAATAAAAATAAAGTCAAATTATTACATGAAAAATATTTCAGATTATTCCTTTCTGCTACAAATTCACGAAGCAAAATTTATAGATAAGTATTATTCCCTTTTGTAAATTGCTAACAAATGTGAGATAGACACATCAATAGGATATATTTATTTAAATTCATTTGTGTTTATGAAATTTCAAAAATGTCAAACAAGAGTTGGAAGTTTTATAATAATAATAATTTATGCTATAAATTTAATTATAAAGATCTAAATAAAATTTAAATAAATATTACCAATATATTAACATTAGAAAGATTTTCATATAGTAAAACGATGAAGTAAACGATAACTTTATTTTAACCTGTTTTATTCAAGTATGAGCTGTTAAAAATATCTATATATAGTATATATTTCTTACATAATTGTATGATATACACTATATAAGTACAGTATAAATTACCGGCCTGATATTTTTTCTAGTTTAAACTGTTGTTTTGATTATTTAATTTTGTAAATAATTATTATATATAATTCCAAACGTATATTTGTTTATGTTAAAGTTTAAAAATTTATATAGAAAATTTAATTTATTTTAATTCATTATAATCATTACAATACATCAATAATACAGAGAAATAAATGCAATGATACATTATCATCATGCATTATCTCATAATTCTATAACAACTTTATTTAGAATTTTGTCATGTATTTTTATATATTTATTGCATTAAAATATTATTTTAAAATAAAGTTTTAATATTTAGTTATTTCAAAACAATTCTTCCTTATAATAGGACCACTTAAAAAAAAAAAAAAATAGAAATAAATTAAGAATGGTAATTTTGTTTAATTAATTAAGCAATTTCCTTCAGTTCAAAGGACTTATTTAATAGAAGCAAGGTACAATTGATAGATATTTTCCATTTACCACGAAAGATTTTATAGACCGTAAATGCCCATATTGAAGGAGAAACAAGTCCTAATATGGAATTAACAGTCATTGGCGTCGGCAACCTCCTCTCCCTTGATTGATTTGCATTTGTCGAAAACCCTGTTGGAATTTGTCTTAGTTGAAGGCCACACTGGAGTTTATAATATTTTTAAAAACGAGGAAACACGAACTGCCAAAGAATATATCTTTCAGCTATAATGCTTCTGATCTTTAAACTCCAGCCATTTAAATAAAAGCCAGCTTAATGCTGGTCTATTTACAGATTTTATTTACTTGGCTGTTAAATGCGAGGTCAAAAACTACATTTATAAAATGAATGAAGTCAAAAGAGCATTTTCTAAAATTATATTTTAGCATTAAGCTAACTGTCAGACTAGCATTTTGCCTTTTTAGAATTTTCCATCACGACGGGGAGCTAAGCCATAGTTTTGGGTGGTTACATAGATTTAATCATTTTAAGCTCTTCGTAATAAATGAAATAAAGCTGTAAGTGTAATAAATATTCTGAATAACTTTTTTTAATTTTGTGTATAATCTGTTATATAAATATAATTTATATATATATAAGATAGTGTAGAGATATTGACCAACCGTAAAGATTTACATATGTAAAATTCTTTTATGTGTAACACATAGATCTATATCATGAATTTCTTTTAGCAAGCATCTGCATCATTCTTAATTTGTAAAAAAAATCTATAACTTTTATTATATTTTGCTTAAACATTCTAATTAGTGAAAAAGAACAGTAAAAATATTGTAGGATTAAAGTGATAATAAATAATTGCTTAGAGAAGTTTCTAAAAGTCTATAATTATTTCTATGTTATTTATAATAATGATCAATTTTTATACTCAGTTAGGCAAACAATAGTTATATTTTGGTATTAATCATTATTATAAAAATATGAATATAATTTTTTCGTAAAAATCTTCGTGTAATGAAGATAATATAAATATTTTCTTTTAATATTTTTATAAACATTATTTATGGATGATTTTTAATTTTATAAGCTATAAATTTGTATTAAACTAATGAATAACTGTATTAAAATTAATTGGATTTGTAAATGGTTGTGGAATCCATTATAAATCAAAATTTCTATAGGAGGGTAGCAGAAATGGCACGACATATCCATTCAATCGTTTCATTAATTTAATGATGTAAAAGTTATGAGAAATTATAAAATTATTTTTTAAGTAAGATAAAAAAGAGTAGCGTTTACTAAATTTGAATATGCGAGTCCTAAAATTAGCTTAAGGAATTTAAATGCTTTTGTAAAAAGTTTTTGTAATCTTCTTTTAGATAAGCATCTTAATTATTAGTCGGTTTACTCAAACGTAAGAGGTTAGCTACTCTATAATGATTGCTCATAAAATAACTTACATACAGTTAAGGCAAAATGATAGTTTCGTGAATTATCAGATAATAATAATTATCCATGATAGATATTTATGCATCTGTGGAGGTATTCACCAGTCACTAGTGAAATGGCAAGAAATGATTACTACGAGCATCTTTATATTTTATTCTTTCTTCCTCTAATGTTTAAGTAGGCCATTATTGTTGCGCTTTAATTATTGCTTAGATCCACAGTTTTGTTTGAACTTTGACATAATTTACTTTTATGTTCGTGTAATGTAACATTGTGTAAAATTCTTCGATCTGGTTCTTTGTTTGGTGATGCTTTCTAAATTTCGGTGGTCATTGACAGCAACGTCCGATAAAATACTTTCGGCTATTGAATCTGTCGATATTGATCTGTGGTATTGCCATCTCCATAATTGGATCAGGAACCTCTCGCTTTATTGAGCCCTACAGGAGATTGTAATCGTGTCCTTAAACAGGATCATCAACCTGGTCTAACTCTAGTTTGCGCTATTCTGCAACATTCTCACCTTTTCTTGAAAACAATATCCCAAAATATTATTTAATTTATGTAAATATTGGCTAAAATATATGTTTTTTTAAAAAATCCTTAAGGCAAATAACGCATTTTTCAATTTTTAAATATTTGTTTAGTCTTTTTTAAATTGATTTTATAATTTTGAATAAAATCTTAACATTATAAAATTGCTTTTAAAGCATTTATCTCAATTGTTTTTTTTCAAAAACAAGTAAAAAGTTTTTGTTATTAAATATAAATGCTAAAAATTAGTTATTAAATGAAGTATTTCATTTTTATTTATGTGCGTTTTTTTATTTTATTTTATTGAATTGTGGTGCAGATATTAACATATATAAAATTCTAGGTCAGCGAAATGTAATAATAAAATTCTCTAGACTAGACAGAAAAAAGGAATATGGATAGATTAAATCGCTACTATAACACTTTCAATATAATTTAAAATGCTTTGTTGATTAGACTTATTCATGCCGATACACTTTGGTTGTTATCACACTTTCATTGCTATCATAATCTGATTCTTTTGTGAATGCTCAATCAAGAATGGCAAAAAATGGCTTCTAAGTGCCATGAAGTGAGAGAACGAATGCGTTTCAACGTGCTATTGTTGATGAAATGATATTTGAGCTCCAACAAACTTCTTTTATAGAACTTTTCGTGCCGTGAATGCACGGATTGAATCACTGAAAAGCTTACATTACTTGAAAGCATTTAAATTTTTCCTTTGTTATTTTCTACATAAATTTAAATTTTAAAATAATTATTGATTTAAAATTTATCTTTATCCATTTAATACATCATACAGAGAAATAATTACTATTCGGATAATATATATATATTTAATTTTTAATCTCTACTTTTAGCTAATACAAAATTTTTCAATTGAAAAACTAATATAATAATTTACAATAATATTTTTTCAGCTTAAGAAAGGAATTGTAGCCTATTTGTGTCATCTTTAAAAAAACGGCCTGTATAACAGCTTAATATTCCTATTATATAGTTTGAAAAAAGGCAAACAACTTTTAACTAGGTTGGATGAGATCTCTTTAAATAGATATCAGCTGCATTGTTTGAATAGAGGTCAACAATTAAATGGTGACTTTTGTCTAAATAAAGTTTAGTTTCCTAAAATATCTCTCTATCACTATTGAAATTTGAATATTTTAAAAAATATTTATTGAGATTAATTCTAATTAATATAATAATTATAAAAATTATATGATTTTTATAATTATTTTTAGTTCCTAGATGTCCTAGCCTTAGTTACAATATTATAAAAATAATTCTAAAAATTGTCTAATGTGCTTTAATTAACTCAATTTAAAATGTAAACGATCATTTCTAACAAAGAATCCACTGTTGATTTTAAAATTGTAATTATAAATTAATTAAATGTTATGTAATGAAGGATATGCGCTATGCTGCATACGAACTACGTTACTATCAGTTAGTATTAGTACAGTATATGCTGTATAGTATCAGTTACTCCTACGTATATTGTGTAAATGTAGAAAAAATTAATGAGATTCTGTCAAATTTATATGTATCAAAACATATAAATTATTTTAACTTTATCTAGATGAATACTGTCTTTATAATAATTAAAGATTTGAAATAAATCATTAATTCGTATAAAAAATGTTTATCGGAACCTGTGGAATGTTGAATGTATCAGATAAGATAATTATTGATTCAATAACCTGATAAAATGTAAAAGAGGTTATATAGATTTTTTTGGTGAAGTTACTGTTAAGCTTATCTACATATAAGAAAGTTGATAGAGTAGAGTTCGAAGTTAACAAAATTGACTTATTATTGACGTTTAAATTAGCATATGAATGTTGCTCTAAAATCGAATGGTTAGACTTATGATTTTAAGAAAATGTTGAAGAAGAAAGATCGTTTAACAGCCAGGAAAGTATTGTAATCATGTCAAATTTGACTCTCCGGGTATTTTGCAAATCTCGACGTTTTAAGATCCCTGACCCCACAAAACGGCAAAAAGTTTCCTTGGATATGTGTGTGTGTGTTGGCGTCTATTTTGTTTTTAATATGTCAGGATGGGGTAAAGATTAATAAACACAATTTAGCACGGTAACTTGTATATATGGGGCAACGATGCTATTAAATTTTGGAATACGGAAGTCGAAGGGGTGATGGAATCGTGTATCGTATTGCGAGTAGGGTCGGACTTATTGAAAATTTTATTCGCTACTGGCATTTATAATATTTTTAAAAACACGTCTCTAACCTCAAAATTAAGTATATTTTGTATTTTAATAATAATTAATAAAAAATAATAAATATGGTTAACAATAAAGTAATTTTTAATTAATGGTTGCACCATGCATAATATATGATTCTGAAATTGTGGAACAAACTTCGGTGGTGATTCGTCACAAGAAATAAAGAAAAAAAGCATATAAAAATATATCCAGAAACGAGGGGTTTTTGATAAATTAAACTTCTTATGACAGTGTCAGGTGCAAGACTGATTTTATTGCAAAATTTCACTGAAGTGACGTACTATATATTGACTAGCTTGAACTGGAGTTCTCTTTAGTCAATGTACTGTACACATGCTGTACTAAACCATATCTAACTGCACAGGTGGATAGTTAGAATTGTTTGGTGATGTGGCCTCCATTCTCTCTGTAATCTAAATCCTTTCGAGTTTTATCTGTGGGCCGTTCAAAGACGTTAGAGTTTGCCACTCCTATTGACAATACAGACACGTTGGTGCAAAACATCGTCGACGTCTGTACCACCATTCGCAGAGGATTTGGAACCTCCAAAGAGTATAGAAGTCCATATATGAAGTCTCATATATGGAGGTATTTTGAACATTTCTTATGAAGGAAGCTATGTAATTCAGAGAGTTAATAAGAGAATATGCAATAAAATCTGACTTGCACCTTATACTATCGTAAGAGATTTGATTTCTCAAAATCTTCCATTTCCAGACATGTTTTTATGCAATTTTTTAAATTATTTTCTAGAGGAATCATACCTCGAAGTTTGTCCCACTATTTCAAAATCACTTTGTACATATAATGTAGGCTATATGTTCTGCTTTCAAATTTCATTTTGCTTTGGAACCGCGATGCTGTGCATCCAGTGCGCCTTTCGTTTGCACGGCATCGTTAGCACATTTCATTTATTTTTATATTTAAAATATTTTAAATATAAAATAGTACAATATATTTNGGTTTGTAAATATATTAAAGTTGAAAATATATAAATATTTATTTATTTTTTAAATAGTTAAACTACAAAAAGAAATTAATCACTTTAAGTTTTGACTCTTAACGTGATTATTAAATAATGTAAAAAGATTTTTTGAGTTTGAAATATTAAGATATTATGGAGTTAATTAGTTAAGCAATGAGTTGAAAACTATACTGAATGATAAAGGGATATTCATTATAAGAATAGCTATATAAGCTTATTTAAATTATTCATAAAAACTTAGTTTAATTTATTTTCATACTAAATTGAGAATTTATAAGGATTATTTTTTATCAGTATATTATTTTCATCAATACGATCCATGACATTAATTGAGAGAATAAAAAATAGTGCTTTGTATATCCAAGTTATTCAGTCTGAAATTTAAGTTTAATTTTTAAAAATTTATTCTGCTATTTATAAAATAAAGAGTATGGTAATTTTATAATTATTGTTAATTTAATATTCTTCAAAAAATTCAAAAATTATTTGTTTGCGCTGGAATTTTAAAATTATAATTACGAAAAAATGCAGAGTTTTAATTCAGAATGAAATTTAAATTTCGCATTAAGCTTATTCGCAATTAATGACGTCAATTAAATAAAATTACGATTAAAATATAGACGAAATAAATAAGAAAAATTAAGAATTACGGCAGTTTGACAAGAATATAAAGCTAACTTCGATTTACTTCATCATTTATTCGTTTCTAAAGTTATCACTAAATACAGTATGGCGCTAAATTGTAGTTACCCAAACAAAAAGAATTATATACAGTGTGATTCAAAATATCTTAGACAAACTGTAAAGGTTAGTGGATAAAAAAGCAAACCACTTTTTTTTTACCCAGGAACATAGTCGCAAACGCCACTCGAGTGTTCTAATAAACGTACTATACCTTATATGTATTCCTTTCTGCGTGATTCTTCCTGTACTTCTAGCAACTCCAGGTGGCGTTTGAGGCTATATTTTCCCAGGTAAAATAGTTTGTTTTTTGTATTCCTGGCCTACGTTTAAAGTTTGAATAAGATCTTTTGAATCACCCTGTATAGTAACGAAGTCTACATATAAGTTTGAATTTGAGTGTTTTGAAAATCACGTGATTTTATGATAATGTCGTTGGAAAAGCAAAATCGTGCATTTAGTAAGTCTTAGGCACCAAATGAGTTTTTACTTAACATTTGTGAATAAGTCCGTTCACGAATATTCATTGGATCTTTGCGAAGGTGGACATTATTTAGAAGGGCGCTCTATGGAAATCTGGTTATACTTTCAAAATACGATCGTATTATTCTGAGACTGTATTAATTGGTCATATTAAACTTCCAAGAAGATTTTTAAAAGTTAAATGATTTATCAGCATATATTTTAATAATTTATAAATGTATTTATTGAATTAATCGATCAAAATATAACAATTTGAAGACGAAGACGAAAAAACAATTTAAAATTTTTTAAATACGTTTTACATACAACAGGAATATAATTAAACACTAGAAGACTTGACTTTCCTTTATTGATTCTATCCTTGTATAAAAATATATAATATTGCTTTTAAATATGTAAATTGCGTATTATGAAAATTCCAAAGTATTATAGTTTTTGTGTTTGTCTTCAAATTGAGTATTCGAAATATAATTTTATGCTAGTTTTTTTATTGTTCAGTCAATTAAGTTTCAATGACAATAATAATTCATCTTAAATAAATCGAACGAGATAAGATTAGAATAAGGAAATTTGATTTTTATACAAAATATAATGATACTTTTATTATCAGATTTAAATATTTTGAAAACAAAATTCGAATATTGTTAAGATAATTATTTTATTTTGTTTCACTGAAAAATATAAACAAAAAAATATAATAATTATAAATAGACTATATACTGCTTTTTCTAATATATTTATATTGTGATAAAGTATATACTTACTGATTAAATAGTTGTAATATTGTATTGTCATGTTTTAGATTCAATGTGTTTGTTACGAATCATCATGTGTTCAATTAAATGAATGTAAAGATATAATGATTATCATATATTTTGCATAGAATACAGTAAAGCCTCGATTATCCGACCCCCTATCAACCGACCCCTCGGTTAACCGACCGTCCTAGTCGGCAAATTTCAAATGATGTGGCGCTACAATATTTGTCTATGTCTTGCCTACTTTAATATTATTTTTACGTGTTTTAGCTGGCAACACTGGATCGACCATGAAAGGGAGCCAGTATTAAAACGAGACTTAACTTTCTAATTTTTAACGATACAATAGCGACGATTATTATTTTTAAAAAATTTTGTTAGGCTTAACATCGATGAAAATTCAACGCAAAGTAGGTTAATAGCGATATACTAATATATTAATATACTAATTACATGGGATATAATAATATACTACACTAATAATAGATTTTTTCATATTTTTCGGTTATCCGCCCTTTCAATTATCCGACCAACCCCAGTCCACAATTAGGTCGGATAATCGAGGCTCTACTGTAATACTTTAAATATTATTATTTATTTTCATACTGAATTATATTAATATTTTAAAGGTATAATTAAAGGAAATTTAAACATTGAGAAAATGATTATTTAATGAAAAAAATTCAGCTAAATAATCCAATCTTCATATTAACTTAAACCTCAAATAATTTATGTACTGTACATATGTAACTTATGTCCATATTTCTCCAAATATATTTTATCATTAATGCTATGGGTGAAATATATAGAATTTATTTCGATTCAATTTATAGTGTATGGAATTAATTTAATAATTTTTGTCTTTTCTGCCGTCTACTTCCTAAAATAATAATAACAGTAGTAATAAAACCGAGTAAGATACAATCCACCAACACCATAATAACAACAGACGTTCATTCATTCATAAGAACGGAATAACTAAAAATATTTTAAATATAAAATAGTACAATATATTTTAATTACATTGTAACTGAGAAAAGTTAATAATTTGATTGGTTTAACCGAGAAATAACTATTAAAATATTCTTTAAATTATTGCTAGCGTTAATTTCGTACTGTAATGGACTTTGAGATTCATTACATTGCAATGGTTTGAGATAAAATATAGTGATGCAGTGGTATAATATCAATAGCTTGAGGCATTTTTGACATTGTATACACGGTTAATTTCATGAATATTCTCCATATTAAAAGCTGTAAATCCAAAATCTATAATATAATATATTGAATTTTTCGGGAAACATTATGTAATATTTATGAACATACTATTATATAATTAAATTAGAAGATGTTTGAAATTTTGAAATTCTATATAAAATCATTTAGTTATAAGAAAACTAAGAAGCTGCTTAGAATCTCAAGTTGTTCCGCGAATTTATACCTAAGTTATTTATTTCTTGTTCGTAATTATAAGTAAATTGCTATATACAATAAATAATAAATTATAAGCAAAAATATATAAGCATATATTTTGCATTTTATTCACAAAATACGAAGATATCATCAATTCATTCTGATTGAATTAAAGATAAAAGATTAAATTATTTTACAATCTGAAATATCTGGTCGAGGTATGCATTAAGTTTCGTTGTCCTTGAAATATTCACGAAGTGTTTTGATTAATTATCATATTTTTGTTGTTATTAAAATAAAATACGTTTTTTTTAACATAGTATGGAAAAATACTTTAATAATTGTAAAGCATATTTTAATGTCACATTATAAAGCCTTTTACAGTTATATGATAATCAATGCCGCTTAAGATCAGTGGATTTACAAATTCGTCATGGAATTCTATTGTCTCTTGAAAAAATTTTCAACTTATTTAGAACCTCAAAATATCAAAGATGAGCGAGATTTTAGAATATCTCTTATTATTATTATTTATTACTACTGTTCTTTATTATGTGATATATTTGGATTTGGAAAGCATTTTATAAGTCTGACGGTTGACGGTATTCACATCTTTTTAGACTATCATTGTGTAAGTTAAGTATGTAAGTAAGTATTGTGTAAGTATCAATATGTAATTTAAGATAAATTTTTTAAAAATATCACATAAATATGTTTATTATATCTTATTTAGCAGATAGTTCAATCGCTTAATAAACACGGAATACTGAGAAATTCTCTAATTAGAATTTAACAATAATGCCTTATTTTATTTGATCGGTTTTATTGTCGCGAAATACCAGTATACTATAGGCTATATGGCCTTAATTTTACCTATTAATTTAAGAACGAAAATGATCCACAAAGGAACTGACTAGCATATATTTTATTCTATTAAGAAATTCCATTAAAACTATCTTACCGAATCGCCACGGTATGCGTATGATAAAATATAAGATATACTAGGATGATAACAATGATTTCAGTTTGTAATAATAATAAATTAAGATGCATAATCTAAATTTAATATAATCATTTAAGATTATATTTTTAATGAGATATTCTATATATCTTCATTTCACACCTTTTAATAAATCCTTTATTATCATTCATACTTTTCAAATGTTTTCCTATTTAAAGATTCGTATCGTTTTCTTAATAATTTTAATGTACAGTACCTTTATATCTGCTCTTCTCTGATGAAAATNGCCAAGTAAAGACTACAAAGAGCCATTCGCTTGGACGTTGTCTTGGAATTTATAAAAGATTTATAATATGCAATGAAAAAGTAATTGTTTTGATATTTTAGAACATATATTTAAATAGATTTAATGCAAAAATATAAACGTTATTTTACTATTTCTTATACAAATATAATATATAATGATGTATTATATGCAATAGAACCCCGACTATCCGAGGTGATATGGATACATACAGATATGCTCTGGATAATGGGGAATCTCGGATAATCGGGGTTCTTTTGAATTATATATTTTATGAAATTAAGAAAATGCTTGTATTTAAGACATAATTATAATGATTTTCAAAGAAGTTTCATATTTTTAAGTATTTTAACTGATTTGGAAATTCGACTATATTTTAATTATAAAAATTAATTTTAGAAATTACTGTAACATAAGCCTATTATTAGAGAATAAGAAATAATTTAATATTCAAAGAGTCCAGAAGTATTTTGTATGTAAAAGTTTAAGGCTGATTTTCGTGAAATGCAACGTCGTGCGATTGGTATTAAAACTTCAAAATATCAAAATTAAAATTAAAACGAAGATATATCGTTTATATTCCATCTATATTTTTTCTTCCTATTACTGTGCTGAAAAACTAATATAATAAAGGTAATGAAGATAAATCACGAAAGGATGATCTATCGGCTAGGAAACAGCAATGAATAAAATATGCTACCATTAATATCTAGACACCTGCTGATCTACAAACAGTTTTATTAACGTACGTTAAAACCTTTAGCCTCTATACAGCATCTGCTTTCTATGGAAGGCCCTCAACCAGTTTTTGTATACATCTTCCGAAATTTTCTTGCATTCGTCCTTCAAAACAGTGATCAATTCAGCTTTGTCATTTAAGTAATCTCTTCTCTCACGTACTTGACGACCAGTTCATCGTAAAGATTCTCCAAGAGATTAAATCTTAAACTTTTATAAATTCATTTCCCTTCAGTATTTTAAGCTTGTCCATATTCTTGTTAAACAGTACAGTACTCCGTATTGTATGGAGTATTGTATTGGAGCAATATCCAAATCTTAGTTTTAATATTGTCCAGTTTATCTAACAGATGACTGTCCGATTGTTTGAACCTCTGTAAAGTTCAGACAAAAATTCAAAGACAAACTATGAAGAATAGCACCGGATAATAATGGTCTCAGAATATTAATAGTTGGATAGTTTATATAAATAAAAATTTAGTAACGAGTAGCGTAACTTTCCCGGTGAAAAACACTAACGAGTAAGATATATTAGTACAAAATTAAAATTGTCTGTGACGCCATCTGTTATGAGATTTCGTTAAAAAATAACTTTTATATTATTAATTATTATAAAATGTCAAAAAGCTTAATTTTGAGGGTAGCGATGAGTTTATAAATAAAAATTGTACAAGACACATTAGCACAAAGTTAAAAATGTGTGTATGATACCATTTTTTTATGAGATGTTATCAAAAAATAACTTTTATATTATTAATTATTGTAAAGAGGTAAAAAGCTTAATTTTGAGAATAGATATGCGTTTTAAAAATATTGTAAATGCCTATAACGAGTAAAATCTGACTCCACTCATATATGACACGTGACTTTCTCTGGCTCCCCCTTGACCTTTAACCAATAAAATTTAATAGCATTATGTCCCATATATAGAAATAACTGTCAAGTTTCAAAATTTTATGGGGGTTCCTTGAGTGTCAAAATGTCGAGGAATGAAAAAAATAAAAAACAACCGAGGTAGGTTGAAAATTTGACCGATCACCATACTTACGTTATTATTCTATAACAGCTGGTAAAGTAAAGCAATATTTCTAAAAATTCACATTTTATGACAAACTAATTTAATAATTTTATATTAATTTATACTTTACAAACTTAAATAAATACTTTAAATATGGAAACTTTAATATAAATTCAATTTTAATACTTAAACATTGAAGATTTTGTTTAATATGAGATCGTAATATAATTTAGACAACAACTAATTTATTATTCACGCAGTTTATCATTACAAATTATTTAGCACATACCATCCCTTAGTCCTATAGTCTATTTCCTGAATGAGGTTCAAAATTTCCTTCCTTCCCCCTCAGTTTAAGTAGATCGCATTGGATGAAAGGCCATATAATAGGCAAACACAATGTAAGACTATAAAAGTCATTTTGTTTATAGTCTTCTTTAATCAGATGATATACAACCATTGTTGCAGTGTCCAATTACTCGATTAACCACTTACTGTGACTCAACGGCATCTCCGTTATTTTATTTCTGGGCAATTAGGATTCCCACAGGAAAACATCTGTAACTGAAAAAATACACTTTAATTGATTGATTGAAATGCTTTAATTAGATGTACGAAATGTTTAACTTAATTAATTAAAATATTTTAATTCGATTTTATTAAAATTCTATTAAGAATTAACATTAACATTTCGAGAACATTTTATTTTTTATCCGTTTATCCTTGTATTAATTTGTGAAGTGAAGTTGTTTCACAGATTATACCATATGGTCTTTTTGAAAATCATATAAACAACCTCCTATAATATTTAATTGTTGTTTTTAATTTAATATTAAACTTGAAATTTCTGTCATATTTGTCAGAGTTTGTATATTTTTTTGTCTTAGATAAAAGATACGAAATTGGCAATGGATTCAAGATCGCGGGTACACGGTTCTTGGGGTGCTTGGAGTTCTTGGTCTTCTTGTTCTAGAAGTTGTGGAAGAGGTATATCTATGCAGAGCAGAGAATGCATTCGTGAAACAAGACGATGGAAGTAAGTCGATATAAGCTATAATGAAGAAATATCTTAAATAATCATTAGCATTGTTTTGTAGTAACTGCGTTTAACCGAATTTATGTATTATATTTTTATTATTTCATTTATTTAATTTTTTTAGAACAAGCCAAGTAAAGACTACAAAGAGCCATTCGCTTGGACGTTGTCTTGGAATTTATAAAAGATTTATAATATGCAATGAAAAAGTAATTGTTTTGATATTTTAGAACATATATTTAAATAGATTTAATGCAAAAATATAAACGTTATTTTACTATTTCTTATACAAATATAATATATAATGATGTATTATATGCAATAGAACCCCGACTATCCGAGGTGATATGGATACATACAGATATGCTCTGGATAATGGGGAATCTCGGATAATCGGGGTTCTTTTGAATTATATATTTTATGAAATTAAGAAAATGCTTGTATTTAAGACATAATTATAATGATTTTCAAAGAAGTTTCATATTTTTAAGTATTTTAACTGATTTGGAAATTCGACTATATTTTAATTATAAAAATTAATTTTAGAAATTACTGTAACATAAGCCTATTATTAGAGAATAAGAAATAATTTAATATTCAAAGAGTCCAGAAGTATTTTGTATGTAAAAGTTTAAGGCTGATTTTCGTGAAATGCAACGTCGTGCGATTGGTATTAAAACTTCAAAATATCAAAATTAAAATTAAAACGAAGATATATCGTTTATATTCCATCTATATTTTTTCTTCCTATTACTGTGCTGAAAAACTAATATAATAAAGGTAATGAAGATAAATCACGAAAGGATGATCTATCGGCTAGGAAACAGCAATGAATAAAATATGCTACCATTAATATCTAGACACCTGCTGATCTACAAACAGTTTTATTAACGTACGTTAAAACCTTTAGCCTCTATACAGCATCTGCTTTCTATGGAAGGCCCTCAACCAGTTTTTGTATACATCTTCCGAAATTTTCTTGCATTCGTCCTTCAAAACAGTGATCAATTCAGCTTTGTCATTTAAGTAATCTCTTCTCTCACGTACTTGACGACCAGTTCATCGTAAAGATTCTCCAAGAGATTAAATCTTAAACTTTTATAAATTCATTTCCCTTCAGTATTTTAAGCTTGTCCATATTCTTGTTAAACAGTACAGTACTCCGTATTGTATGGAGTATTGTATTGGAGCAATATCCAAATCTTAGTTTTAATATTGTCCAGTTTATCTAACAGATGACTGTCCGATTGTTTGAACCTCTGTAAAGTTCAGACAAAAATTCAAAGACAAACTATGAAGAATAGCACCGGATAATAATGGTCTCAGAATATTAATAGTTGGATAGTTTATATAAATAAAAATTTAGTAACGAGTAGCGTAACTTTCCCGGTGAAAAACACTAACGAGTAAGATATATTAGTACAAAATTAAAATTGTCTGTGACGCCATCTGTTATGAGATTTCGTTAAAAAATAACTTTTATATTATTAATTATTATAAAATGTCAAAAAGCTTAATTTTGAGGGTAGCGATGAGTTTATAAATAAAAATTGTACATGATAATAACGAATAAAATCTTAAGTCCGACCCAACTCGAGATATGACTCAAGACCATATGTATATCCCATCCCTTGACCTTTAACTATGCTACCATGCCAAATTTCGTTTCTAAATCCGAGTGATTGCCCCATTCTGAGATGTTAAATGAAATAGATGTCAACAGACACACGCATCCACGGAATTTTTTCCGATTTTTTGATTTTTTGGGTTCATAGATCTCAAAACGTGGATATTTGTAAAAAAGTCGAAGTGTCAAATTTGACACGATTCCAATACTTTCCCGTATTATATACATAAAAAGCCCCAAGTAAACAAGCATACCAAGTTCCGGAGCCCTTTCATAAATCGAGAACTCGTAAGTACTGTTTCCATTATTTCTTACAATCGAAATTTGTACTTTGTCCTCACATAATCTACCTCAGCCACCGTACCACGTTCCCAAATAATATTAATAGCTAAAAAACACATATTTACCCATCAACCGATTATTCTAAATAAAATAAAATAAATGAAAATGCCGTTACAATTATTCTCCGATATAAAGGAGCTAATACGAAATGGAAGAAGCAAATGTGTAAGTTATCGAACACTTCTCTATTTAATAGTAATAATCTAAGATTAGTTAAGAAATAAATGAGCTGAAAAGAACTAAAATAGGGTAAAAAAAAAGTTGTTTTTTTAATTAATAAAATTGTAATTATCGAATTGATTGATTGAAATGCTTTAATTAGATGTACGAAATGTTTAACTTAATTAATTAAAATATTTTAATTCGATTTTATTAAAATTCTATTAAGAATNAAAAATAACTGTGGTGAAAGGAGCAATTAAAGAAATAAAAAAAAAATTATTTCCTTTGACAAACTTCTTTAAAAAAAAGAGCAGTCAGCAAAAATTACCTAAAAAACTAATGTAATTCTATCCTAATAGCAATTTTAAAAAATAATGAGACTATTTAACAAAATTATCGAAGAAAAAAAAAGTTGTTTTTTTTAATTCGTTTAATTAATTCTGATATTCAGTTGTATCGTAATAGCAATTTTAAAAAATAATGAGACTATTTAACAAAATTATAGGGTAAAAAAAAAGTTGTTTTTTTAATTAATAAAATTGTAATTATCGCTAGAATGATATGTAATGTAGAGATAATTAAATAAACTGAACAATAGTGTTAAAACAAATAGTACTGCCCTTCAATTGTGAATGAAAACGGGAATTTATGAGCCATTTAATCGCAGACCACGAGAATTTCAGTTTAGTCGTACTCGTTGTATCTAATTTTTGTAAACTGAGTACTCGTAAATCAGTATTACACAATTGTACAGTACATTTTATAATCAGAAGAAATTATTTTAAAGATTTTCTTTATTTAACATCATTTTCATTAAATACTTTGCAATTCTTCTACTGATTTGATGTTTTTATTCACTCCAATTATTTTCCACTTAGAATTTAACACTTCAAATCAGTTAATTATTAAGATAACCATATGTATACACTTGTATTAATAGAATTATAATTTATATCGCGTACATTTTTGGCTAAAATGTAAAGTTTTAGAATTTTATATGCATATATTTTTAATTTTATAATATTATTTTGATTCAGCATGAAAAAATTTACAATAAAATTCTGTAAATTTACGTATAAGTTAAGTATTTAAATATCAGTTAAAATGACATTTATTTAAACTGCTAGATAATTTTTAAACGTATTTTTAAACCAAAATCTTCGGAAAAATTTAAATAAATTAGAAATATTACAAATACAATACTAAATTAAATAGTGCTGTATTTTACTATTTAATATTTTATATTATTAAAACAACGTCGAAGAATTTAATCTTTGGATACACATTCGAAAATTATAGGCCTATAATCTTTATTGTGAAAGCAATATTTATTTTCTTTCTCTAACATATTACAATAGAGGCAAATTCTTATAGTACTGTCCATCTTACAAATACTAATGGCACATTTACATCAACCATTTTTCTAGCATTACTTTTGCAGCATTTCTTTCGTATAAATTTCATACTTCATTATAGTAAAAAAAGGATAAAACAACCTCCTATTTTCATGTTTAAATTTATCTTTATTATTTCTGAGACGATTGAAGATAGATTTAACATTATATTTTTTTGAATAATTTTTTAAACTTTCCTTTTAACAATATATTTTTAAATTTTCAACTACACGGTATTTTTCCTTACGCTGCTTTCGTTCGTTTATTGTCTTTGCTCCTTGCAGATGTTTTCTTTAAAATCCTATATGTAAGTTAGATGGATACGTTGGATAACCTAATTCGGTCACTGTTAAACAAATGAAGACTTAGAGAGTTAACCTAGAAATAACCAAAAATTTATACTATGAGAAAACTCAAATTGAAATTTAATGATAATCTTGTCCTAAATCTATGCATAAAATCACAATAAAATTCTTTCCTTATCAAATTTTATTTATATTAAAGTTTATATTTTCTTGTTTTTTCGTATACTTTAATTATTAAATTTTTAAAATTTATAATACTTTACTATGTGTATGACTCGCCCATAATGGACAAGTCTGAAATTTCTTTTCTTTATCATGCAGAAAATTAAATACACGAGTATGGAATTAATAAATATCTTTAATACTTCTATATAATTATAACTTGATCTAAGAGATGATTTTAAATTCATAGCTTTCATTAATTAATTTACGAAACAGCAAGTTGAAAATTCATTATGTAAATGGAATTAAACTTCGCTTTACTGCACGTAAAAACTTCGAAAATGTTTACAAGATTTGACAGTTTTATTATCAGAATTTCTTGTTTAAAACACAGGATTACATCTTATAACACTGTGTTAATAATCGGAACAGGTATGAACGATAGAATAATAAATATAAGATTTTTTGTCGAATTAGTGTTCAGTAATACTACTAAAAAGTAAATAGTTTACAATTTTTCTATTTTTATCGAAGTATGCATTTTTTTTAGTTTCGTCTTTTCCATGTTATTACACGTGTTAAGGAGCAATTGTAGTAGAAAGGTAGGAAACTACTTTTCTACTACTGTTCACTTATTATTTTAGATTAAATTAGTTGATTGGAGACAATACAAATAAATAAAATAAAAACAAAATAAGAATTCAAAGTATTGGCATCAGATAATACTAATCAACATCGTCATTAAGCGTACACATGAATCCTAATTCGTACAAGTTTTAAAATATAGAATACTTATAATGACAATGCAGAGCAATTAAATAGTTATTGTTTACTAAGAAAGAAAAACATCCAATTAAGGTAGACTCGAGATTATATAAGTTATCAATATAAAGTTCAAGATCCTTATAGAGTAGGATCGATTATAAATTACTTTATAAATATACAAAATATCAAAATAAAATTAAGTTTTACTAAGTCTATGAAAGAAATAATAGTTTTAGAAATTATCTAGGAAATAAATAAAATGCTCCCCGAATTATCTATTTACTAAACATGAAAATTAAGTAAATGAAACAATTTACTTAATTTCAACATAACTTCTAAAGTATTTTCTTCCGGATATTTTCCGAAACCTTCTACATCTGCTTCTTAAACAAATAAAATAGTTTCTAGGCTATTTATTTATATCTTAGACATTTCCTAGAACATATTTTTCTTGAAAGAAGTCTCCTGGATTCCCCCCGAGAAGCGAGCGATAAACATATGCTATAGAATAAAATACCATTCTTGAATAGAATTGAAAAAGAAAAAAAAGAAAATAAGAAGTTAGATCTTGCGCAGCGAATAAAAAAAAAAGTTTGTACTTGGAAAATTTTGGGAGGAAAAAATGCAGATACGCGGCTACCATTAATTGTAGTCTAACTATAAAATAATCGCAGATTTCATGCAAAAGGCGGGGAAATTCTACGCCTCGTAATAAGCATAAAATCGGTGGGTCGCGCGACATATATATGATTTACTGGATATCTTGTTCGCACCTAGCACAGACAACACGTCATTCTGTATAACTTATGTATTTTGGCATGGAACTTTGATGTCGCTCGCTAGCAGAATACACTCTGACAACAGCCATATGGAAGCCAGTTAAATTTTCATTTATTCTCTTATTTACATTACTTTTCTTTTGTTGCCATAGAAATTGCACCTTTTTAAAAATAAAAATTTGAATAATTTTACTATATACTGTCTATATTCTACTGTCACCAATTGAATAAAATTACAGAATTTTTTAAGAGCTCCTCTTTTGTTTGTCAAGTTGTTTTCGCTTTTTTATCGATGATTTATGGATTATTTCGATTTATTTTGTAATTATATGAAATTGAAAATAATATACAAAAAATATATAAATATTTTTGTAATGAAGGACGTAAACTTATCGATTTTAGATATAAAAATTATTTTAGTTATTTTTATTTAATTTTAACTAACGTACTTACAATGTTACAATGATATTAATTAAGTAATTTGAATTTAAAAATTCAAATTGCTACGATTATTTTATATTATCATTACTGTTTAAAAATGACTAACTATTATACATTTATTCATGGAAATTAAATAGAAATAAACATTATATTTAAAATATTTTTTATAATTACTTCAAATTATTTCAATTTTTAAAGAATGAGTTTATTATTTATTCGTAAAAATTGAAATTAATTCAGAAAAATTTAGTGCATAAAATAGAAATTTTGTTCAAAAAGAACAAAAATTTATTTTTATTCCTATATGCAGTATAATATTTGACTTTATACCCTGAAAATTGTAAAGATTATACAGTATTTGGTAATAAAATTTGAAAGCAAAATTGTAAAATCATGTATTTAACATAAAAATTTGTATAAAATAAAAAGACAAAAAATAAATTTGAAGTAATAATATATAAATCTATGAATATACAGTATAATAAATCTGTATGTCTTGGCGAATAATTAAAAAAAAGTAAGTTTTTAATCCTAAAACTAGGCCATCTGCGTTATTTGCATTTTAATTTCTACCCAAAATCTCTCTCTCTAAACAAATTATTAAATATCCCCTTAATAATTTTTGCGTAGAATTCTGTATACAATTAAAATATGAATTAATTGAGTCGAAAGATAATTCTTTACAATATCATTAATTATATAAATATAATTGTATTTAAAATCACTTAAGATGAAATATATTTGTATGTGGCAGCACATATAGAATAATGTGTTTTTAACATTATGTCAAATATTGTTTTATATCGTTTTATGAAGGAATGTTAGTCTGAACAATATTGAGATAAAATTTAATGTATCTAAATGGATACTTGCATTTAAAAGTTATTTCGTTTCTTAATATGCTGATAACGACTTTTAATATATGTATAAGTTAAATTAAAAGTATAGAGTATATATTTTTTTAAAGTGATTCCCGCACTGGCCCCATTCTTCCACCTCTCCAGCTGGCTTCCTACAACATATCTGGTCAAAGAGGGGATAGGTGGGGGAAGCTCCCTGCCCTGTAGTGGGAAGTGATGGACTAGTAACAACAACATTTAGTCTACCACAATAATGTTTGAAGGGAGCTTTTTCTGTTTGATGGCTGTCCCTAAACTAAAAAGGAGTATTTTTTGGAAATATTACTACAAAAATAAACGATACGTTTAATTTTATAGAGTAATTTAAGTAACTTGTTTATAAAGAAACTGTTAAATTTAATTACTTTTAAAGTTATCCCTTGTAAAATTGTTAATAAAATAGCTTTGTTTATAATATTAATGTATAAATATCAAGTTATTTTGAAATATTTAATTATGTAATGTATAAAATACTTAAAATAACGAAGACATTTGTTAATATATTTTTATAACCTATTCCTTTATATAACTCGATTTATATTACGATTGAGGGAATTACTACGAAGTGCAAGATTTAAATATTAACGTTTTTCACTACGCTGTATATAAAAAGTGTGTTTATATTGACCGGGGATCTAGAGTGACTTTTTAACATATGTCAATGTGTCATTCGTATCCTATTACACGAACTCGTGATATGAAAAAATATCTGCAAGTGGAAAAAGTGCAAGTCAGATTTAATTTGTGAAGTGCTGCAATTTGGCTCGTTTCAATCTTTATGCCTTTTCTTAAAATTTGTTATAAAATATTTTTCTTTAACTCTACGACATAATTTCAATCTAAATTCGCTAGTGATGTATGTATACGTAATCATTAAATTTATAAAATTTGTTTTTTGTTATATGATAGGTTGTATTATAATGTTTTGGCTTGAATTTTTTCGAACGGTTTAATAATGAGAAAAACTAACATAAAGATAATAAATTAATCAAACAGCATTGATTTATGAGAATGTATGTAAATTTGAAACCATTTAAATTCTGTTTAATCAACTTTTGTCGCTGCATAAATTATAAAGACTTAGTTATTTTAAACTTTTTTTGTTCAATTTATGACTATAATTTATTATCTTCCTTTATGATTTAATGATGTTTTGATTTTTAAAATATTTCTTATTTAATGTACATTAATTTTGAAGCAAATTTACATATTTTTATAACCGAAAAAATAATAATTTTAAGAAGTCTTTAACAAATCTAAAAAAATTAATAAATTTGTTAATAAATTTAAAAAATCTTTGATACAATTAATGGAACGTAAAAAATGGAGTTGAATTTTTTCAACTTTATCGATATTAATCATATTTTTTATAATTTTTATTATAAAATTAATGAGAAGCAATTTTAATTATTCTCTTATGGATCTGAAGGGGCCCATAGCCCGAATCCATTAATATTCCGTTGACAGTTTGATGCTCCTTTTTATCTTGTGAGAGATATTAAAAGACATCCGAAAACAATTATTCCTTCTAATGGCAATTGCTAACAGTTAGACATTTCGAGAATATTTCTTTTTAAATGTGTTTGATTTAATTTTCCTTTTATATCAAGAGCCATTTTCTGTCCAGGGTCTAAAGCTTTTTCAAATTTATAATGCCAAATTAACTTTTCTTATCGAAAAATATAACTTTATCGATCAGTATTCTTGGCAGATATCCTATAAAGTCGAATTTACAAGTCAAACTTGTCTCTTTTATATAGCTTTAATTATAACAGCAATAAAAATACTACCATAATTAAATTGTCATTGTAGAAACTGTATTAATGCAATTAAAAAAGGAAATAAAATATTGCATAAATAATTTTGTTTAATATAAAAAAAGTACTTAAAAGTTAAAAAGCCATTATTGTTATACGTTCAAAAACTATCTTCTCTCAGTTAATGAGAGTTAATATTTATTAATGAAATTAAATTATTTATATAGTTTCCCTTCGAGTGTTATATCGAAAAATTACAAAGTTTAAACTTTTATATTTTTAATAATTTTGTACTGATGTAAAAATATTTCTTTTTTATTAAATTATAAATGAATATTATTTGATAATTGCCTCACATAAAAATCACTTGTAACTACAAATTTTGATAGTTTCCATTAAAATAATTTTTAAAAAATACATAAATTAATCATAAATATTGAAAATAATCATTAAAGATAAAGTTCTTTGTATTTAAAATGTTGATTATTTAATGAAATAAGTAAAAGAATCACTTTTACATTGAAAGCAATCATTTTCAATGTAAGATTTCTGTGTATCTTCTCAAATATGAGAAAATTCTTGTATATATTTTCTAGAATATATTAAAATTATATAAGTATAATTAGCATTTCATTTCGTTCTCGCTACGTAATTGATCTCTACATGTATATGAGTGTTCGCACAATATACATATGTAACTTAATTAATATCCACACACACCATTAAATTTTGAAAATGCAATATAAAATACATAATTAAATGATCAAAAACATATCATTATGTTAAATTTCATTCATAATTATAATTAAAATTTAGTTAAGTATATAAGAATTATTCTAATTGATGGACTTTGTGTTTACAATAAATAAAATTCATTTTGAATTTATTCAAAGTTTTGTATTATTTACAGTAGAACGTGATTATAATAATTAAATGTTTCTTGAAGATACTTAAAAGTTGAAATTAGCAACACAAATATTACATAAAACTAAAGCACAAAACAACAACAAATTACATAATAATTAGAGCTTCAAACGAATTTAATGATAGCTTATATTTATATATTTCATTCAATAAAAAATAAAAGCTCCGTAAGGGGCCGTCCATTAATTACGTGTAGGGTTTGAGGGGGAAGGGGTTCGAGGCATGTTTACGTGAACGTTTTTTGGTATTGGTGGAAAATTAATTTTTCTTACAAGCCTTTTTACTAGTCACATGAATATATTCTCATGGAATATTTGCAGAACTTTTTAAAGTAATTTCTTTAATTTCAGGGATCCAAGAACTATTGTACACGCGTAATTGGAAGGAAATATATTTGCCGAAAGTGCATCATTGTACATAAATAAGGAGTGGGGTTAAAAGTGGTTCAAAAACTATACACATGACCCCTAATATAACAATTGTAAATTAATTAAACGCATCGAGATTTAATAAATAATAATAAAAATCTGTACAATTAATTTATATTTGATATTTGTATTGTTAATTACAACGAAACTTGATCGTTATTACTAATTTTTCTCTATTACCAAGAACATTCTCGATTTATTCTCAACAGATGGCAGCAGCTTATAGTTATATAACAAACTAGTGTTATTTTCAAAGAAAGAGGGAAAAAAATGTTTTAAAATTAAATTTATCAAGTTTTAATTTAATAGTTTATACTTATTACATTTCTTTAACTCTTAATGAATATTATGTATCAAAATTTTTATCATTTTTTTTCCCGGTGTGTAAAAGTATATTTAACATTTTCCAGCCTTGTCCCAACAACGAAGATAAACGAGTAACTCAGTGTGCTTCTTTGAATTCAAAAAGTTTTCGAGGAAATAAGTACCTATGGGAACCATATTTTAGAGGTGATTTATTTTACAACACTTGTAATATATAATATTTTATGAATTTAAAATTCAAAACATTTTCTTGAAAATTATTAAACTACTGTATTCGGTTTCTAAACATATATATTTTTTTCTTTTTTTTGTATTTTAATATAAGACATTTTTAATTACTTCAAATACAAATTAAAGGTAGAAAATATACAATATATTAATAATTTTATATTTCTTTAGGAATATAAAATAAATTATAATTTAAATAATTCGAGAAAAAAGTAATTTTAACAGCGATTTTACATTTAGATATAGAAGATTGCGAATTAAATTGTCGTCCTGTGGGATTAAAGTTTTTCGTCAATTTGGCCAGAGTGGTGGAAGATGGAACGTCTTGTGGCGTCGATGGAGAAAAAGTGTGCATTTCTGGACAATGTAAGGTATAGAGACGTATTCCTAGATTATGAATTATTCTCCATTTTTAATATTTTATATTATTATAATTGAAAAAAGCTAATAATAATTTTGAATTAACTTTGTGTTATGATATTATAACAATTACCGTAATAAACTTATGAAAGATTCGTGTTTAAAATAAAGCTAATAAATTATTTCGCGGAATAATAATTTTTATATTGAAATAGCGATTAAATTTGTATTGATATAAGTTCGTAAGATATCAAATATTTGTAAAATGGGCATAAAATGATCATAATATTATAGATTGAAGTATTTTATATAAAAGTTTATATTGCCCAAATATTAAAATCGACCCGATATCATTCACTATTTTAATTGTTTAAAGCATATTTAATGTTCCGGCAACTGCTCTTACGCTAGATGTTTACTGTTAATGATCTTCGATCGAAGCCCCACGGGTCCGATTAAGAACACACACAAGTTCTATGGCATTACTTGATACCCATGATATGGTCGTTAAACACCAAACGTAATTAAAACTCTATTCATTAATGGTTGACCCATTTTATAATTTATATTTTGTAAATTAATTAATTAATATTTATCAAAAGTTGAGAAATAGAAACTGACAGTTTATATTTCTAATCTTTCTATAAATGTTATTCGTCTATTTTCTTACTTGTCAGGATATTTACAAATATATTTAATACAGTTTTTAGTAATGGTGACAAAATTTAAATATATTATCATAATATTTCCCGTATATTATTTGAAAATGTATTAATTTAATTTTTTCGCTTTTAAATAAATATGTTACAAGTATTAAACAAATTCTGATTTATGCTTACATGAATTAAAGACGGTGAAAAATATTGTTTAGAATATATACTTTTATCATAATGATACGAATAACTTATTAGAATATTATTTATACACATTTAATCGATACTTTCTTATAATTCTAATAAACTCTTGAAGATAAAGTAATATGACTTTTGGCTTCTTCGAGAGACAAAAGCCATTAGTTGATTCAAGTTTCAGAGACCAATAAATCTATAAATCAAGATTTACAGTAATAATAATGAATGTACCGTAATAGTAAATTGGATATTCAAAGGGGGGATTTATAAAATAATTTTTCGTTTTATAAATTTATGGCTTAACGAAATTCGTTTTATCTGAAAATTATTTTCCTACTCGAATCTTATTTATGAGCATACAATTGCATTCGTGAAATGGCTAAAGAGCTTGCTTGTTGTGCATTGTTGTTCTATCGTTTCACCACAGTCTTAACTTGAACTGAAACGAACCGATGAGTCAGTTGTCCTTGAGGGCAAGTAACTTTATTCGAGTGCAAACTGACAAGATGCTGACAAATTCTGATGTATGTGCTGCTTAACTTTAGAATAGAGTACTCCATTTTTTATTATTTGGGCTATAAATAGGATAACGTGGATTTGAAGTAGTCGTTTTCTCTCACATGTTTCACTCTAAACAATAAATAAATAAATGTTAAAATTATAAATAAAGTAAGGAAATGTTTGCTAACGAATGGGGGAAAATGCTACTTTGTGTCAACTAACATTTCAAGAAGAATTCTTAAAACCGAAATTTATTTTTATTTGGTTGTAGAAATGTATATTTTAGTATATGTTAAAGAAATTTACTACCTAAAATTCAATATACAAATCGCAAATTCATTTCTTCTTTATTACGTTTTTATCTCTAATAGGCAGTTTTGTAATAAAATGTAATAGAAGATGTTAAAAAATTTCGGGGGAAGAATTTAGAATTTATTTAAACTGTTATAATTTTGATTTTTTTATTTTAAATTTGTATAAACTTTCACATAAACTATTTATAAACATATTCCTTATGAATATACATTCTTTTGTGAACAGTGACAATTTGTTCTTGAAATTGAACGTGATTTATTACTAATAGATCCATAATATTTCATAGACTGAAATGAATTTTCCATCTTATTTATTGATAAAATATCTATAAATATTTTCCTATATTTTGTTTTAAAATTATTTATTACTGTGAATTTTTGTAAACTTTCCATTATCATTTTTCAAAAGTTAGTAATTAGCTTTAGTGTTAAAGATAATTAGAGACAATATATATTTTTGTATATTTTCTTTACGGTAAGCTTATATAATAGAACGTGTAAGGTTGAGCTTTTTAAGTTAAAAAAAAAAAATAAACGCCAAGAAAAATATTTATAGGCTGATGGCAATTAACTTAGTTATTGATATCATGTTAAATGATACTAGAAAACATTCTCACCGGAAATAGCAAATGCAAAAGGCAAATTGATATTTAATAGGATGACTCATCAACGGCACGTGTTCTCATTCAGCACCATGCTGTGAACTTTCAGAGAAATTTTTCTCACAATTACTTGACGAAACTTTTACAAAATCGACGCAAAAAATAATAAAAAACTACTCTTTTGCATTCAATTTTCAATAACTTCGAAAGAGTTCTGTAAGAATTTTATTAAATAACACATAATAATTTTAATAAAATCAATTATATATTAGAAAATAAAAGCACTTCTAATATTGTGTACTATATTTACTAGGATATTTAAAAAATGATTATAGCAAAAGAAACAAGATGATATTTTTTCTAATAAAAATATATTAAAACAATATAGTATAAATATCGTTTTACTTAATTTTTGTTTGTACAGCGAAGAGTCAGCAAGCGATACCCAATGATAATATCTCGAGTGCTATCTTCTTAAGCATGTTCTAAGAAAATTGTTAGTCCCAAGTGACTAAAATTTCGCATTTTTCTGAACATATATTTCCTGCAGATAATTAATAAACTTACTTTCGATAATTATCGAATGTCAGAACTTAGCGGTCATTTTTATGCTTACAAATTGAAGTTGATTTATGATCATTCGAAAATTTGACACATTCGCTCCGTGTTTTGCAACACGATAGGCTACTGACATTGATATAATTTTTTACTTTAATAAGTTCTTATCAAATATAAATAATGAGTAAAATAAGTAGATGCGACTCGCATGACGATTTCTTATAAGCATATAGAATCGAAAAGTCTTCTTACAAGAAATAGTGTGTCTAATACGTTCATACGTGTCAAATGTACAAATCCTTTAGTTTTAGACGGACCGACAATGAGATTTATTGAAATATCCTTTACTAGTCATTTGACACTAGAACCGAAAATGGGCTCTGGAATACAGCAGAACTAATGATGTTTGAAACAGATATTGATTGCCAATTTGGCAAATGTGGTCGTTACCTTGGATCTTGGTCGAAATGTATCGATGGCAATTACAACGGTCCCGAATGGACAGATTTATATTATTCAATGGTTCCTATTCACTATATTACTGTATTGTGCGAAATAATTTCCTATAAACAATTTAAGTGAATTTATGTTAATATTATTAAATTAATACTTTAATTTCAGTTACTTTTTCAAAAGGTATTCAACTAACTACATTCATTTGCTTTAATAATAAAACACGATTTTAAACAAAAGAGCATTTTGTTTTATTTAAAACTATATTTTATTATAAATATAATTAAGTTCTGGAATAAATATCTTTATATCATTGCAAATAATATTAAGAGTGATTTATATAAACCACAAATTGTTATTGTGATTCGTTTAAAATTGTTAACTTGTGATGCTTGTAAGTGATTTTTCCTTGGGGAGAAAATTTAACAATTTAGATTGACAGTGAATAATTTATTTATTTAGATCAATTTTAGAAGAATTTGATTCCATTGAGACTCATAAACGTGCGAAGAAGACTTTGTTAACTTAATTCTTATTTTTTTAAAATATAAAACATAAATAAAGAAGAACTGAAATAACAAAAGAACAAACAATAATCGTTTTTTTTTTCCTTAAAAATTAAATATCAACTACTGTTAAAAATAAAATAATTAACCGAAAAATTAAATAAAAAAATGATACAAAAACTATTTGATTTTTTGCCCTAAATATGTTTTTATAAAAATAATTTTAATATTAATTATATAGGCCTATATATTTTACTGAGTTTAAATTAATACTTATAAAAATATCTTAATACTTTGCATTACTTAAAATTGTTGTTATTAACTTATAAAATTTAATGTTGAGTTAAAATCTTCTGTAAATATGTATATACTTTTAAAAAATATTTTAAAATGTTTTTAAAATATAATAAAATCAGATTTTAGTTTTTTTTTAATATCAAAATTTTAGGTCTGCGTAAACAATAGAACAATAATTCAAATCAGGATCATTCCTCCTTGACATCATTGTGTTTTAGGGCATAATGCATACCGAACATTTACACTTTCCAACAAAAAATCCATATGTCGAATTCATTATTTGTCTCTTATGCTTTCTTCTGGATATGATAATGGTCACATTGAGGTCGATAACGTGACCAAAAAAAGAAGAAGAAAAGAAAAAAAATTGAAATCTATCATTATTAAAATTTAAATAAAATTTCCTTGAAAAATACGCGTATTTATAGCAGATAATTTCATATTTTCAGTAAAAATGGGCATTATATTTTACTATGAAATATGCAAAGAACGTAATTTATATCTATATGAAATTTCTCCGAAATAAAAGAATATTAAATAGAAACTTATGAGGAATGAATTAGTAAAAAGAAAAAAAAATTACTACCATACTCGTTAATTAGAAAATATAGCTGTAGGCTTAATAATACGAGTTTTAACGTCTTAATTATTATGTATATATTTATAAATGGTTAGAAATATATAAAATTTCAAAATATTTTCAATAGCAGAAAAATGAGGTTAATGGAATAAATTTCTCAAAAACTATTACTTAAAAATGAAGTTAAAAAATATTGGCGTTATATTTCAAAATAGTAATATAATATTTTATAATTTTCGATAAAAAAACTTTTATTTTATTAAAAAAAATTCGAACCTTTCTTGTACAAAAATTATAAATTCATTCATGATTTTAAAAATGTAATACTGTATTAAAGTTATAATTGTAATATTTAATATTTAAATTTCCAATAAAAGTAAATTAAATTCGAATTGAATTAAAATTTATATTAATTTAACTCTGTATTACATTGAATTTGGTAATAACAATGTTATTTAATTTATATTTTTCATTATTAATTTTTCAAAATTTAATTCAGATAAAAACATAAATGTAAAAGGCATTAACAATTTTATCAGAAATATAACACAATGAGTATAGTATAAGTTATATTAAATTTAAATTCATAAATAAATAATTAAATAACAAATTAAATTTGTTCTCTTTGAAAATATGAAGTTTAAAAAAATGCAATTTTTTTTTTAATCTACTAAAATGTAAAACCTTGTTTTCGGATAATTACTGAACAAAAATTAATGAAGCAATTTTATTTTTCAACTTTTTCAATAATGACCATAAATTTCTAAAGACAAACTTTTTCCAATTATCTTAATATAATTAAGCATGCGAAAAAAGGGTATAAAAATGTAACGCATTTAATATAAAATTATTTCCTTCGGCTTAATTTAAGCAGTTTTACCTTATTATAATTTCTTATTCACAGTTTCGTGCAATTTTAAGTGAAAATATTGACATATCATTTCTAAATTATACAATTCCTTTATTATGAATATCGGATTTCTGTATTATTCGGCACACACAACTTAATTAAAATGCAATCTCGTATATCCTGTTCTTCTTAAGTGAATACGCCATATGGCCGAAACAACTGTCCAACTACTATATTAAATGATCAAATTAGATGTTACAGCCTGTTCCTTCCAACAAGAATTTTCTTATAATTTTTAAAATTAAAATTGTTATCGTTTTTTCTTAACTCGTAAGAATCGATAGTGTTTTAACGTTACTTTCACTAAACAAATATTAATTTATAACTATTTGAGTATTTGATTTATTTTTCCATAATATTTTTTCCCTAAAATTAAAGATTTTTCCATTATTTTGATTTTGTGCAGTGATTTTTTTTTAAATCTAAAATGGTGTCATTTAGAAGAAGAAAATGATATAAAAAGCGAAAATTGAGTATTTCTTCAATATAAAAAGTTTCCGATCGTATCTCTAACAATTTTGTTTGAAATGCGATCTTTGCTTTGACAGCTCCTTCGACCTGCCCAATCTCATCGTGGAATGACGTATTGTCCGGCGTATGCGAACAAAGTGCGAGAAATCTTAGAACACACCACCTAATGGAACTGGGTCGAAAACAGGTCGTGCCCTAATTTGGACTTGTCTGGATCGTTTCAATTCCCTGCTATGGTCGTGTGGACCTCCCACCTGTTAAAAAATATCGATCGTGTCATGCGTTACCATGCCAGTAGACTCGGATGGTCTCGTTTCCTTCTTATTGATGTTGCGCTTCTGTGGAAGAAAATTCTCCTCGTCTTGATACTGTTAAGGAATTATCAAAAAGCTCTTTCCCTATCTAGTGAATGTTTTCGGGTTCCGACTTTAAACACGACGATAACCAATAATCTTTTCGGATTTAAATGGATAGTCATTTGAGTCGTTGTGTTTCTGCAAGACGACAAATCAGTCTGGAAACAAGGTTATTACTCTGTAGTGGGTGTGAGGGGGTGTTGTATCTTGTCGGTAGATAATGTGTTCCAAATGACTATTATTTAGAAATTCAGAAATAATAAGATTTCTTGGAAGTTTTTATTTAGCTGTCATCATTTATAATTTATTTTTGTCATTTTAAAGAAGTTACTCTCACGTTTTAAGAACAGGCTTCTCGTTATTCAATAGAATTGAAAAATTGAAAATTATAACTGTCGTTTTACTACAAGTAATTTATGTTTTTGATTGAAAACAAATTACAAATAACTGCATCAGTTTGTAATATTTATAAACGCTTGTTATAAAATACTATCTAAGTAATGTTTTAATAATAAAAAGAACCTTTAATTCTAAAAAACTCTAAATGTAAATCTCAACGTATAGAAAATATATCCTTTAAAGAAACAAACTCAAGATCCAAATAGAGAATGTCGATCCAATTGCAAATCGAAGTGTAATATTTTTCCTATAAATTTTTATTGCATTATATTATTGTTTTTAATTTTTTCTATAATAATTCTAGCATTATGATTTTGTGCTAATCTCGATAGAAGAAACTATGAAAAAATCATAAGTATCAGGATTGCTTGCAATAGTAAAATATCTTACTGCACTGGAATTGAATCCCTAATAAATCATATTGAATATTATACCATTTCACTTCTCATTTTAATAAGAAGGTAATTCAAGCCATTCTCTGCTGTTTCCTCACAATAGGTAATCTTCAAATATGAAAAGGAAATTTAGTATATTTATTATTTTTATTCGGGTGTTGTTATTGGTTAATTTGCAGATTAATAGTTCACTTTTAAACAAAGTTATATATAAAATACACAATAGTAATTCACTTTACAGATATATAGCAAAGAATTTATACTCCTTTTAGTTCTATAAATGCAATATTTTTATGTTCGTATGTTTTATATTTATTATTCGGTATTACTAAACAATTAATTATTAATTTTTGTATTCAGTATTGATAACTTATGTCCGTTATTATTAAAACTAAAGAAGAATTTAGCTATGTTTAACATAAGCAATATTCTACTAGAAATAGAAGAAAACAGTAAACTTTTAGAATTTCTTGGCATTTACTTTTTTAATTAAAGGAAACACTTTGTTATTATATTTAATAAAAAATGTTTTTTTTTAAGTGACATTTATGTTTAACACTCGAATGCAAACGAATCAGTGTTAAATTCATACATAGACCATATGTCCACTAAAGAACGACATAGACTGAAAAATTGTTTTTGTCCTTGAACGAGAATCGAACCCACGTTCCTCAGTAACAATGATATAGGTTAGTTCTGGCCGAGGACAAAGATACAGTAATTTCTTCTATCTGAGATTTGGTTTTACATTGGATTAATGTAATTTATATACTAATATTTACACTTTTATATTATTTTCTTCTTCATATTATGCTTTTTAATCAGATAAGAGTTATTTATCAAACATTTAATTTTTACTTTGCTCAAACAAAACAAGCAAAATAGTTAAAAGTTCTTAAAATTGAATTTATTAATCAAATCTGCTTAGGTTAATCGGATACGGAAGGTTGATAATTTAATAGACCACCTTCATTCACTTCTTACTTATTAATCAATGAGTAATTGGAAAATAACATTTTAAAGATTGAGTGGTGACAAATTTCTCAATTACATGCATCACATTTTTCTATTTAAGATGTCTTCAATCCATTTATTTAGTTCATGCGTTTTCTTATTTGTTTATTAGAGAAAATTATATGGATTTCAGTAATATATTCCTAGCGCAAGATATTTTAAATGTCTTGATTCTTGTTTCTTGATATTTTTCTTTTGATTTATAAATGAAAATAGATTTTGAAGACTATAAAATGCTTTAAAGGTTAAGGATGATAGATCACATATGCGTATTCAATTTCTAAATAGACTAGACTCGACTTATATATAATGGTTTTCATTCTAAAACAACATTTTTCAGTTTTGAATAGTTTAGTAATGAAGTGACTCTTATTTATTTTTATTAGTTATAATTTTTTATCTTCTCCCGAAGTATAGAGAGGAAGTTAGAAAATGGATCGCTGCCAATTTATATCGCTCGTTCTAAAAGTTTTGTCATCGATATAAAAGAATTTTTATTGAACAAAGAAAAAAGTTTACAACGATGTTGTTTGCTTTTCTGTGGGAAGAAAAACCAAAAACCAATTTTTTATATTAGATGACAACTTTTGCGTACTGTTCCTTTGTTGTGTACGCTACACTGAACGACAAATTTCCACTGTTGTAGTTTATATGTAAAAAAGTTATATTTTTAATTTAGTTGTAATTTTAATCTATATGTTAAAAAATCCCTGAAATATCTTTCATATGTATGTGGAATGGAAGACGCAGTACTAAATACAATATTAAGAAATGCTCCAATACGAATTGTTCAATACCGAAAATCTGTTTTTCATATAAACGATAATGATGATTTGTAATAGACTGCTACATGTTGATAATTTATTTTCGAATACAAATAACTGATTGAAGTAATAATTTAAATTTTTATATCATCATAATCAGTTCTTGATTGTAATGAAGATAAAGATTAGGCAAAGATTCAAAACTCTTCGATCTAATTTGAAATAAAAAAGTATCACTACATTCTGATACATGTACTGTACGTACTGTACATTAACAAATTAAAAGTTGAAAATTTATTAGAATGGTAAATAAAACTTTTAAATAGATTAAAAACTCCTAATTTTTATTTTAAAATTGGATATTTCCATTAATTTTATAATGTATTTAGCATACCTTCGTTCGAAATCATTCACTTTTATCATAAATATAATTTATGATTGTGCGACATCATGATGAACCGAAGTTAATCCTCTTCTTTCTTTGCTACTTTTGAGGGATTTCACGAAATTCTTTGTAATTAAATCATCTGTTGTAAGATATAAGATTTATTATAACTGGCATAAAAAAACTTTATGTGTTTACTAACGTCTTTTAAGAGAATTATTTCTGTTATTTCATATATGTATTTTTATTATATGTTGCCACAAATTCTTTATCATAAAAGTATAACTTATACATTCAGCTGTCCTCAGAGCCAATGAGTACATCCATATTCATCTACTATTATTCTGTAATATCTTTTTTGTACGTCTTCAAAGATTCGTTAAAAAATTGACTTTAAATCTTTTCACTCTCCAGAAAAATGTTAGGCACTTACTCATTTCTTATATACTAAGAGTAAAATAATCATCAGCAACGGCACAGGTTACTGGAAGGGAAAAATAGATAATTAAAAGGAGTAAAAATAGTAACAAGGCCGTAACTAATGATAAAAAATTATAGCATTTGTGATGTATTGTATTATACATCATGTGGAGTCTGTCTAACACGAGAAACACGTAAAGATTCTTTGCGTACTTTGTCCTGCTTGATATATTGTTAAATAATTTTTTTTTAATTTATAGATGTGCTAAAATTACTACCAAATTATATAGATTCAACGGGAAATTTTATTTTTAAAACTTTGTAGTTAATTATTTGAATTAATTTAGAATTAAATATAAGCTTATGTAATTGAATAAATTCAAAAAGTTATGTTTTTCTTTTGTTACTAGATATTATTTACTTACGTTTCCTTTAAAGATATTCATTCAATAGAAAATTCATTCATAAAAAGAGTAAATATATTAAATTACATAAATTTATTTACATTTAAAAAAAAAGTAAAAATTACAATAAAATATTTTACAAAATATACATACGTTTACACACGCACATACATAATTATTTTCATTTAAATTTTTATTTAAAATTGTAATAAAAAGGCTTATAAATAAATGTATATGTATATTTTGTAATTATGTATGTAATTATGTATAATTTGTAATAATATGTATATTTGTAATATTTTCACTTTATAAATGAGAAAAGTAATGATAATACATTTACAAAATTCAATATTAGTCATAATAACATTAAGCTGCACGAAAATATTATTTAGCTGATAAAAGTTATAGTAATCTTAAATACGGTCGGTTTTATTTCTAATAAATAGTTACTACATTCAGAAGACAGAATAATCAATTAAAGGAAATTTTTCTGTAATTTTCAAATATTTTATCTCTTCCTCCTGTTGAAATATTCGATATTTTATACAATTTATCTAATTTATTTTATAAGCAAAATCTAGTTCCATTTTGAATTTGAAATAGGCCTATATCAAATAGCTGATTAGAATTTAATTTCTTGATTTAAAAAAATCCAGCAACGTGTTGCGTAACTTTCCCGGCCAAAGTTTTAAATTATGCGTGGCACCACCTTTTGTGAGGTTTTATTTTAAAAACTTTTTATGTTATTAATTATTGTAGAATGACAAAAAAAGCTTAATTTTGAGGATAGAGACGCATTTTAGAAAAAAGTGCAAATGCTAATTACGAGTAAAATCTTCATTAAGTTCAACCTCACTCGAGATATGACAAGTGAATCCACTCTATGTTCCCACCCCGTCGATCTTTAACCACCAAAATTTAATAGCATCAATCCCCCAATACACAAACCTCCCTATAAAATTTCAGTAATTTTCGACAAAAGACACAATAGTTATTAAGTTTCAAAGCGGGTGAACAAAATCTTTCACCTCATACACACTGACATCCGTATATACAGGAAAAAACACCAGAAGTTTTTTTTGCATTTCTCGACGTTTCAAGGTCCCTTGAATCTAAAAATGTAAAAATCTTGGGAGTTCATTTTTTTGATCGATCGCCACACTTTTCCTCTGTTATATGACATCTGGGAAAATAATATGTAAATAATTATTATGTAAATTATATTGTATACATTACTTCTCAAAATAAAGTTAAAGGAAAGATATTTTTTACATAATTTTTAATTCTTATTTAAAGTAATTTAAATTAACCTATGCAATTCACATTATTTTATATACCGAGTGTTTGAAAAATTATGCACCACGAAGCAAGAATGCCGTCTAGCAGAGCACCGACGTCAGTACTGGATGGCATTCTTAAAGTTGTCAGATGCTCCTATGGTATATCTGACGACCTTAACTTGATGGGTGATAACATGTACACCACTCCCGTCTGTGATAAGTTTGCAGATTGTATGGTTGCAAAGTGCTTTCAAAAATTGCCGATGTAATTCCGGATGTCGAATTTCAATAATTACTAATAAAGGCGTACATCGCAAGCTTCCATTGTTACGGTAATTATGCAAATTACTATGTCTGCAGTGGTAGTATTTTGTTACTTCAGATAGGAATTTAAAGCCGGTTTAGTAGAGTGCAAACAGCGTTTAACAGAATGAGATACATGAAGGTAAAGAGAAGCGAGATGTTACAACTTTACCTTCAGAGATGTGCACAAGGGATGTCGATTGGGATGCAATTCTATGCATCCCAATCAGCCCTCTCCCCAACATACTACAATCTTAGAAATGGTAGCAAAATAAAACTTTTGAACAGCTATATGTAATTTGCTTATGGTAGCAAAATGTCAACGCATGAACGACTTGGATGTTCCGCCAAGATCTGGAAAATCCAGGACTGGTACGACGGACGATACAGCTACGGACATCATAGCCACATTCACAGTAAACCCAACTACTTTCATTTGCCGTGTGGCTCAGCAGACAGGAATTAGGTCAATCTCTGAACGTACGATTCTCAAGAGGTTCTGTTAACATCCGTACAAGATGTCAAGAGCTTCTTCCTGAAGATTAGAATGCAAAGATAAACTTTGCAGAAATGTTTATTGATTTTGGTAACATGGATCCTCCCGTTTCCAGGCGAATTTGCTTCAGGGATGAAGTGTCCTTTTACGTTTGCAGTGAGGTAAACTCCACTAACCTGAGCTACTGGGCGCAGGAAAATCTGCATCGCTTGCGAGTGAAGTACGCATAATGTCAGCAGTGTTAACGTTTGGGCTGGATTACTTCATCAACGAATTCTTGGACCGTTTTTTATTGATGATACCAAATGTTGTTGTGTCCACCAGTGGCCGAGTGGACAAAACCACTGAAAACTGGTTGGTCGTGCTTCGCCAGCAGGCTGGCCACGTTGAGTTTTCCAGGTTTTCTTCATGTTAGTTAAATATGAACTGATTTCCCATAAAAGACCTCCGGAAGGCATTCATTCCTTCATAGATTGCTCATGTGTCGCGTTGTCTAAGTTGAATAAAACCAACCAAGTACCGTCAATCAAAAATACACTTAGCTTCCAAAAGTACTTTCAGATCTTAGTAAAGCATGTTGGACTACTGTTCACAGGTGTAGTTCTCGATAATGCCATTTTCTACCAACAAGATGAACTCCCTACCATTGGGATATTCCACTTAGATAATGGTTACATGCCACTTTCTCAGAAGTATGGATTGGTCGGAGAGGTTCATATCCATGACCTCCCCGCTCTCCTGGGTTGACGCCAATAGATTGGGGGGGCAACATAAAGGACAGGGTTTATCGAACAGCAGTTTAAAATGTCGCAGATTCACGATAACGCATAATTGACGCTTCCGCACAGATAACAGCTGTCCAGTTTAGGAGAGACGAGGAAGATTTTATGAGTCGCTTTGCATACTGTAAGATAGCGCGGGCGTCCATTTCGAATACCATACAAAATAGGTAAAATGTTTTTGTCAATACTTTTATTTTTCTTCTAGGTTAGAAGAGAACGTCTTTTTCTCTTCATTTCAATAAAGAAGCATGAAATTAACATGTAATTTTATTTCCGATAAAACTGTTTCCGATTTAAATAACCTGGTAGTTATTGCTCAATCAGTATTATACGTATCTGGTACAAAGGTTGTATACCTTCCTACATTTTATGTTAAATTTTTGCATAATTCCACATAACAACGTAACAATCGACAGAACATTGCATACCACATCATGCTTTCTGGAGTGCATTCTTACTTCATCAGGCGCTCCTATGGTGCGTTATTTTTCGAAAACTCTATATACATATAGTTTTATATAGGTTTGTATACTGTATGATACATATAGGCCTATATATATATTGTAAATTTACAAAATTGTAAAAATTTTATTCCGGAGAAATTATTACTAAATTTTGAGAATAATAATTTGTAATCGAATATTACGTTTCTGGTTAGATTCATATTTATGATACTTGCCATTTACGGTGTTTTTACTTATTTCACTTTATCAAAGTGGATCTGAGTTGTTTATCGTTCTTAACATAGCTAATATTCGAGAAATATCTTGAAATTAGTGTATTTTATTTGATTTGTTTTCATTATTTTGCAATAAATTATAATTTTAAATTAAGATTCACACTAAAAAGGTAACTTGTAATCATTTTACGTTTATCGTATTATTCGATGCCATAATGCAATTAATTCTGATTAGCTTTAAGAAATATCATACTTTGCTACTTTACGCTGAAGAAGGCAAAAAATGGCATAAATTTTTCAGCTGTAAAGCGAGTAATTTTAATTTTTTACAATTTCATGACATTTATCATCTGTGGTAAATAGTAACAATCTATTAAAGAATAATTTCTCGTAAGTGTTTATCTTTAAATATCTTTATTTAAATGCGAATATGTCGCCTATTCTTATTATTTTTAGATTTAAGTTTGCGTTTTAAGAACAGATTATCTTTAAATTAAAATGACAATGCGTGTCTGATGTCATGACGTCGGCAATAAAGAGGAGAAAATTCTTGCAGTGGGCGTATTGATCAATTTACCAATTTAGAATCTCGTGCAAATTAAAATTTCTCAAAATTGCGAAAATTTTATTAATAGTGACTTAGATTAATCAAATGTAATTTGCTAGACAATTGTTCTTTGATGTGAATAAATTAAATTAACATGAGATATAGTAGGAAGCATCTTAATATAAATTATTGCTAATA
Source organism: Centruroides sculpturatus (assembly GCF_000671375.1). NCBI lineage: Eukaryota > Metazoa > Arthropoda > Arachnida > Scorpiones > Buthidae > Centruroides > Centruroides sculpturatus. Next base: position 63,799 of record NW_019384996.1, on the reverse strand, counting down.
TCTTATCTTAAGGATTGAATATTTTTAAAAGTTGAAATTAATATGAAAAATATAAGTATATAAAACTAAAATTTGTAATTTTTTATAAAATATGTATTTACTGTTTTATTATAGATGTATATTATAGATTTACAGTATTCTATGTATAAATCTATATTATATATTATTCCATTAAAAATAATTCCGTATGTTTATTATTTTCACATTAGAATTTTTTAATGCTAATTATAATTTTAATAACGGCTTTTAGTACTATTTAATATTTTAGCAGTTATGGCATAGAAATACTGCAAAATTCGTTTTATTTTTCCTTTTCAAGTGACTTTTTTCAAGTTATTTGTACATAAGTCTTTAGTATATTATCTGAGATGCTAAAGTCCAAGAATTTAACTAACAGATGGCACTGGCATAGGTTACTTTGTGTATTATAATTAGGATATTTATTGGTGTAAATATAAGAGTAAATAAATGACTATAAAAATAATACTTTATAATTAAAAATTATATATTATTATAAATAAAATTGTCGAATTTTCGAAAAGCAAGAAGAAAAATCTTTAAAAAATTTTATTAACAATAATTATCAATTTTTCTACTAAATTATAGTTATTCGTGAAAATAATAATACAAATACAAAGAAAGTATTAATTTATAAATGTTAAATAGATTAAATTTAACATTCATATTAAATTTAACGATTAAATGATAGAAAAATTGGTCATCGAGAATTGTTACATCACAGATTTTGGAATAAAATTGAGGTTGTTTATGTAATTGTCTTTAATGCTTTACTCTTTTTGGCATTCCCCCGGTGTAAGCAATCAAAGTCAGTTCTCGAGAAGAGATCTCTTATCTATAAATGAAATCGGACAAATTTAGTGATTGGTGTATGGAAGTCTAAAGTGAAACTACGAACAGAATGGATAGATCAGAGCCTGTTGTATACAGGGTGATAAATTGACTGAAAGAGATCATTATCGTCGCTGTCAATAAAAGTGCCTACCCAAGAAAGTCGAAGTGAATTGCTTTTGGAAATTCTCCATTCAGTTATTCAGAAAAATCCAGTATCAAATCCTCGTCTAGAGCAGATCTGTTCCAATCCATTGGACTTCCATTTCGGGGATCTTAAGAAAATTTATATGAAATAATGGGAAAAAAACCGTTTACCATTAAAAAATCACCGAAATAAGTAATAAATATTAATAAAATAAAGCTTAAATTAATTAACGTAATGGTAACACATTATATAATTGAATATTCGTATTCGTTATACTTATTGACGACTGATTTGAAAAAAGTAGCAAAATTAATTTGAAAATTTTAATTTATATTTTCCTTTTGAATTTTATTTTATATTGCTTGTAATTACACGTAATTCTATTCGTTAAAAATCTCATTTTTTACATGCCTTACGAAAATACAATTTTAATATTAAATGAATTAATATGTAAGGCATCAAAATTGTTATTCTGTAGCAGATTTTATATTGTCGAAATAAATCAGTGCCATTCTTACGTATAGAGTTGTCTAGATTGCCTGCTTTTAAAGTTCTCGCTTTAACGAGTGTCACTAAATATATATACAGGTATACCTCGCCTTACGTCGGTAATTGGTTCCAGGAGAACGATGTAAGTCGAAAAACGACGTAAGCCGAATTTACTTGTCTCCGAATCTACTTATCACTAGGCTAAACCATAAATTAACATTCCCGGTCTGTATTTTATTTATTAATGCGTTTTTAATAATATATGGTTAATAAAAATCTATTTTAAGCTAACAAACAAATAAATTTTAGTTTTTAATATAGTACAGAACAAAAGTAATCTAAATTTACGAATGCATGTACTGCAAATACAGTACATACTTGTATATATTTTAACATGATTTTATGTGCTTTAAACGTTTTTCTAGTGATATTACGACTTTAATGTTTGTGGTGGACAGACGTAAAGTCGAATAAAATGACTTAAACTTGATTTTTATTTCTCCATATACTTTTTTGACAAATTACGTATAATCGGGAACGACGTAACTCGAAACGACGTAAGTTGAGGTATGCCTGTATATGATTTCTACAGTTAAATACTACAGTATGTCATAGCATTAGCAATTACATCATAAAGTTGCTTTTGGAGTTTTGTTCATTAAGATAAATTCATTAGGAAAACTTCACAAAATTATTTATATTTTCCCCAATTGTATTTATTTTTAGAAATTTGAAGTAATAAAAATTCATTCAGTTGCATTGTTTCAAACGAAAACAGGTATAGATAAAAGTCAGTTATTACTTTAACATTTTAAGTGTTTGTTTCATTAACTTTAACCTAACAGTAGTCCTTATTAAAACGAAATAAGAATTAATTATACTGCAGTACTAACGTTTCATCATTTTCTTCTACTTTGAAGTAATTTCTAACATTAAAATTTTGCATGAATTTAACTACAAAATCAAAGAATTTCTAAAGAAATTACAAAAATACTTAAGTATATTTCAATTATTCTTTAGTGAACTTTTGAATGGAGTAAGTTATTTGTGTTATACTGTATTATTCTGTCTTACCCAATAACGAAAACTTGCAAAGGATACTAAATTGCAATTTAAAAATAGAAATATATGTATACAAAAATAGAATAAATAAAATTAAACTAAGAGGTTGCTTAAGAAAATAAAAACTAGAACTACGCTAATTGTATTTTTTTAAAGGTAGAATTTATTGACAAGATAACGGAACACACGTGTTCATACAAATCAGTTCTAATTTAATAGGGAATAAGTGATCTGTTTTTAACGAATAAAGTCAGTAATAAATTTACTAATCGATATTTATTAATTAATGACTAGGAAAATATAATGAGAACTAATTTCAGTAATGTTCTCTTTCAATAAAGATATTTGATTTTATCGTAATTATCCCCCATAGCGATAAATATATCAATAGTTTAATTTGCTGATTTGCTATCGGAAAAATAAAATAATAAAGAAGTTTGAGAGAGTTTATAGCTTTTATAAACATACTGAAATACATAAGTTTCTGTAAAAACAGTATATTTAATGCAATAGTGATTATTATGAATAAGGTTTTTTAATGTTTATTAATTATTTAGGAATAAAAATTAAATATTCATCCATTAACTTCTAACTCAAATTTTTGATTCTTGATCGGAAATAAGGCTGTTGAAAGTCTAGATTAGGAAGCGAAAAGACAATTTCGTGTAATTGAATTATTACAATAAAACATTTTTATTTTATTTGTGTGCGAGTATTAATGTAATTAGTAGATATTACATTAATTAAACAGCCCGAATTAATTATTTTTATGGCTGAAACGTATAAGTAATTCATCATATGAAATCATCATTAGGAAGAAAATGTGGAAATACGTACTAAAAATGCTGTTGTAACAGAATAGGCCATTTGATTTATGATATGTTTATAACATGTAGCTGGGAAGAAAAGTATCGAGTTTATAAAAATAACTTCCGATTATGTTTCAGATAAATGTGAAATTTATGAATGAAAAATAAAATTTACGTTTCTGGCTACTAAATTCTCGAAAATATTTTTAAAAAAAGATTAACTTATAAAGTTTAAAATTCAAAATTATTACTTTTAACCTGTTACAATTTAAATACAGCAGAGAAATTTGATTGAACAATTAATATTTAAATCATTTTTACGTAACCTGAAAACTTTTCTTCATACTTTTAATGTTAAACATTGATAAAATTGGCTTAAAAAATGTTTAATGACGTTACTGATTAACAATTTTTATCAAATAAAATTTGATAATTATTTTAAAACTTAACAGAGTTAAAGAAGAAAATTTTGTTTTTAAATAAATTTAAAATTAAAATACTTTATTCATTATTATTAATTGCAAAAAAGGAAAAGATTTGTTGTCCTCATTACAATATTATACATTTTCTTTACTAGAGAGCAAGAAAAACAATGTTAAATAACAAATTGTATATTTGTTATTTAACATTGTTTTTAACATTTAACATTGTTTTTAACATTGTATTTAACATTTAAATAACAAATTGTATATTTGTTATTTAACATTGTTTTTCTTGCTCTCTAGTTAAAATTTATATTTGTTATGATATAAAAAATCAAAGAAAGATGTAATTTAACTACAATTTTTAATTTATTATTTTTAATATAAACTAATATTCTCTTTATAGATTATCGATTGAATGAATTATAATCGATGAATATTTAATGATTTTGTAAGTAACAACGTCATTAATTGGAGAATTTCACTATAGCTGTTTCATTTAAAAACTTTCTTAGAATCTAGAAATTTATATTGTTTAAAACATGGAGTAGAGTAAATGCCATACGGTTCATATAGAATTTTATATGCATTTAATAAATTGATCGTCAAATTGATGTTTATTCTTGAAATTTATGAAAATTTTTCTCACTGGGAAAGTAAAGAGGAAATTTATGATTAAAAATTTTTGTAGCAAAAATCGAAGGAATCATATATAATTAGTTATTAGTATATACTGCTTGTCTGTAATGTTGATTTTGACGGTGATGTTTTTATGCTAATTACATGAACAGTTGATTAAAAATTATCATCTGAAATTTGGATTAAAAGGAATTAGTACTTGCGCTTCCTTTGCTGAACTTATTATTAGGCTGCAATTTTAAAAAAATTGTAGACCTATAAATTCCCACTATCTGTCTGTCTTTCCTTAATCTCGAGAAGAGAGCTAGATACATAAAAACCAAGACGAGGTGTAGAAAGCTTAGTTGTAGGAGGCCCCAATGAACTATATAAGAACTTACTATGCAAACCGGAAGTCATGTTATTTTAAATCAAAAAATTTTCCCCCGAAAAGTGTTAGATAGATGACCGACACGACTCTATTGTTAAAGGAAAAGTATGATGTACAGGGGCAAGACACTACAGTACTAATTTGTGGCGGAGAGCATATATTTTAAATGAAATAAATTAAAAATATGATTAAAAATTGCAGTCCGGTATTGTGACGATGTCACAATAAATAATTTCTCGTATTATAAATATTTCCAATACGATAAACAGAATACAATAAACGCCAGTACAAAATGATAGATTGTTAGTACTGAAAGTATTCTATACTTTTAAAGAATACTTCAAATGTAATAAACATAACTTAAGTTGTTAATAAATATTTACTCAAATACAATTAACTATATCAATATTCCTGGAACTTCATTACTTATTTTCGAATGTAGTCGAAAAAAAATTTTAGGAAATATTTTCGTACTGTCCAATCTTTTGTTTTCATAACATTTATATAATTAGATAACAATGAAAATATCAATAAAATTAGAATTATTAATATTTAAAAGTCAAAATACCGAATAAATAAATGAAATGATAGACTATTTCGTTTCATTATTGAAATTATTTGACTTTCTGTATTCAAATGAACATTTTGACTGGATAGAATAAGCAGAAATTATTAATTGTTTTTAGTAAAGATTCATGCAAAGATAAATATTCGGTTTGTATTAATTTATCAAATAACATTTTAATATTTTTTTTATGAATGCAAATAATATATTGAATTTAGGCTATTTTAAAATTTTATCATTGCTCCCAGCGTTTTTGGTTTTTAAAGAAACTGTTATGATAATATTAAATATAAATGTAACAGTTTTTTATTAAGCGATTATATGTTTCTATATTTAGAGAAAATAAACTAAAGTTCTAAATTGTAAAATTGCATTTGGAATATAAAAATGATAATATAATACATATTATATTTTATTTAAATGAAATTAATCGATAAACGAAAAATTATTATATACATAATATTCAAAAAACATTAATTATAACTTTGTGATGTGAGGTTTTGTTATTTACTTTTATTATTACTTAAATAAAATATATTTATTAAGAGAAACTCATAGTAAATAAATATTAGCATTGCTAAGCCAACAAAAACTTTCGTTTAATAAAATGAAGATCCATCCAATAGTAGTCATTTGCATAGAATATAAACTCTGTACTGTACACTGTACAGCGTACAGTACACGAAAACAAATAAATCAATACGAAAAATGATATAATTCTTTTCTCGCCACTTATTTTGTTGTTCCGTGACCTATAAGTTGCATTTATTGGTAAGTATTAATTGAAAGCTGTGTCGTTAAAGATCTCTCTTGTACTAAAGTTTATTGCTCCTGTCAAACTTCATGCACCCTCATGGCTTGTATGTAATGCAGTTATGCCATTGTTTTAATCCACAGAGTGTAATAATCTATAATAGAAAGTGTGCAGACTTAGAATACGAAAATATGAATTGATAGAAGTAAATCTCGATACTCGAAATGGAAGAATATGTTCGAAAAATGGATAACGAAATAAATGTTCGAGTAAAATATGTAATATATTAAGCTTAGTTTCCTTAATTTTATTAAAATATTTTACTAATAATTTTCAGTTTATCAATTATTACATTATTGACGTGATATCTCTAACTTAATAGGAAAACAAACACTAGTACTACGTTTCTCAATTATAATACGTGTACAAAATATATATTTAAGTCTAAATATCATTATTTTATGATAAAATATGCATGGAAAACGTAATTATTAAAATGATAGTTTGTAACAAAGCTCAAAAATTAAAAATTTTAATTTATAGGACTTTAACAAGTATAAAAATTGATATAATAGACGTAAGGGCAAGTAACATTAATTATTCTCGAAAATGTATCGGTACATTTTCTGTAAATACGTGTAGGATAAGTAATACGAACGGGTTTCGTGGAAAATTATATTCCTTGAGCAGATTCTAAAAATGCCAAACACTTGACTTTTGCAAGCTTGACCTTCAAAAATCATTTTTAACCATATCGCGATTAATATATGATTTATATTGCGTAGATTGTGTGGGCTAAATATTTGCGCAGTATTAATAACAAACTAATTATAGCTTTGTTTTACTTCAAAGGAGGGGAAACTGTCTGAGAATTGACGAATTAAAGACAAAAATTCAATGTTAGTGAATTAATTTTTTTTATATTTCATTTTTAATAAAAGGATATATCGCATTTGATGGTTTAAATTTGTGTTAATGAATCTATTGTACATAGAAGAGGCATTATTCGCTTGAATTTAAAGAATGCAATTATGAAAGAGAAACGTTCTCTTTTTTAAGGTACGATTAAGTCCTGTGACGTATCTCCATAACTTGGCAATGAAACTTGGCATGAGAAAAACTGTGATAACATTTGGCATACTGAGGTTGGAACTGAAACGGTAATAAAGAAATTCAAAAAAAAATCTCTGTTTTGATTTTAAAATTCTCAGGTTTGTTTGATGAATTTGTGCATATCCTATATTTTCTTCACGTTATAATTTATATTTATCAAATTCTTTTATAATTCAATGATAAAATATTTTATTATTGTAACTTTTTAACTCTTTAAAATTAAATTTAAAAAAATATTGCGAAATTTTTAATAAGTATTCCATAATTAAACGTTGAAAGTAGAGGATCCAGTTAAGATTATTTAAATGACTTCTCTTTTAAAAATCTACTTGACAGATATTAAAAACTTGTCACATTTAAAGACACCACTTCAAGTTTTAAAATTATAATTTTTTCTAATAATTTCATAACACATATTTTAAAATTTAGTATTTGTTGTTTATATCTAAAGTCTCTTTCTCAAAGCAGTAAACAAGCATTTCTCTCAATCCGAATCTGTTGTGTTTGATGGAATTGACAGGAAGGAAATAGAAAAATAAATATTTGAATGAATATTTTGATTCGCTCGCATATTTATTTTATTTCTTATTAATAATAACTGCCTAACGGAGTAATTCGATTAACATTTAAATGTTACAATAGATAACATACGAATTATAAAAATATTAAAATATTTCCTGCCATGTAACTGTATTCAAAATAACTATATAACATTTTCATAAGTGTTGTAAAGTAATTATTTTTTAAGATATCCACATTACATTTTGTAATAGTCCAGGGAAGTCTATTTTTGATCTGACATTCAGTATCTATTCTTCTGACAGACGAATCTTTTGTTTAGAAGAAATAGTTAAAGATGTCATTTTGGAAGAGAAACGGAGAACACCTGGTTCCAATTTCTTCTCCACTGATAGTCCCCGTCTCATTCACTATATAATAATAACAAACCGTAATATTTTCACTATTACNTTTTAATGTTAAAAAGTATTATAACATTAAAAAAATAATGTAATAAAGTAAATTTTTATTGTGATATTTTTAAATATTCATGGATATTTAAAAATGTAGAGTAATATTTTTCTGTTTACCATCACGAACTACGGGATTGATTCTCGATCAGACAAACTTACGTTCTATTTTTTGAGTAGCGCTCACGTCGCAGGACTCATCTTGCAGGCGATGATGATCATGATATTCCTTTCTGGCATACAAATGCGAAATAAATGTTTCCAGCTTCAAGTATGGAATTAGGAAAAATTAATTTGATAAATTATATTATTTAAACCAATTTATAGTAGTTTAAATAAATATTTGTGTGATTTTACGAGGAAATATATTTGTATGTGATGGAGCTTATAGAGCATGATAGAACAATTAAAAATAAATAATACTTGCAGGAATTTTTGAACTAATAAACCCGCCTTAATATTAATAAGTATTTAAGTATATTTTACTAAATACAATCTAAAATATAGAAATATTTAGTTTATACAATGAAATTCTATTCATTTAGCTATTGTGTGATGAAAATTTTACTTGTGAATAGATTACTTGCATGTAAAAACTAACAAAATATTAAAAAGAAATGCTGTAATTATAAAAGAAAAAATGTGAATATTGTTGTTGTGAAATGCATAAATCGAATGATAGAGATATATCGTTTATTTATGGAAAGGAAACGTGGATATATTTATGTCTTGGTAGATGGAAGAGTGCGAATAAGGATGATGTATAGATGTAGGTTTAAAGATTAATTTTCTTTGATTGCTCTTAATCTCTTGAGGGAAATCTCGATGTTAAGTAAGAAAGCAAACAGGCTAAAGTAATTTATGTTTATCATTTGTGTCAACAATAAGAAATGGCGTTAATGGATAAGTGGTATGTTGATAATTGAAATAATAATGGAAGCTGCTAAAGTTTATTACATTACATCGTGTACCGATAATTGGTTAATTGATATAATAATGTTACTGGTTTTTTTTAATTTTAAATGCGTGTTTACTAATTATAACACACAACACAAAATAAACAAATGAAAATTTTGAATTTAAATTTGTTTTTTTTTTAATTTTTAATTAATTGAATTATTATTTCATTTTACGTTTTGTAAATAACAGGTATCAGATTTGTTGAGGTTTATATCAATTAACAATTGTTAATATGTCTATTCTTTTTATATCCCAATAAAATTCGAAATTTTAAATTGAATACGAATAATATTTTATTTTCAATAATATACGTTTTAATTTAAACATTTCTGTATTTTTCATAAACAAGAATTAGAATATTCAATTAACAAATTGTTTTATCCATTTAATGAGTTTCGATACTGTATACAGCCAAAGAGGGGGGTGGGGAAATAGAAATCGGAACTTCTTTAAACTTAATTATAATGCTTTGACAATAAAACTTTCTAGTTCTTTCTAAATTTATTGTATTCACAAAGTTAGAAAAGTCTAAATAATAAAGAACAAATTAGTCAAAATTAGTAACTGAACGTTGATAAAATTTGTATCGTTCAGCTTCTTTAATTTACTTTTGACATCTATTTACATATAAAGAAAATTAAACTATTACAGATGCTAAAAATATAAAAAATAAAGCAAATCTTTAGTAGATGTATAATTTTTTCAAATGTTTTGTGAATTTTACACTTATTCTGCTAACAAAGATACATTATTTTTGCAATTGAAAATAATGTATCTTTGTAAGCTGTGAATATAGCCTATGTTCTTTAACTTACTGAAAAAATTGTAAATTTTTTTTTAAAATTTAATATTTATTTTAAAAAGATAGTGAACAGTTTTCAGAATAGAATTAATTAAATTGAAAACATCTTAAGGAGAGTTGTATCGTTCTAATATGAATAATTCTAATCTGATGCAGCAACTGTTCTTGTTAATTTGTAAATAACATAAACACGTGTTGTTTGAAATACGATCTTGACAAATAATACGATGTCCGAATAAAAAAATAAAAAAATAAAAAATACTGAGCGGGAACGGACTGACTTCTATGAAAGAAGCGACAAGTGTATTTCTCTCTTGCTTCTGCAAGCAAAATGCTTCGGATGATTAATGTTTAAAAAATTTTTCGTTATAATTCGTGTTTAAATTATGGCTGACTTTTTTCTAGATTTCGAGATGCAAAATAAATTACTTTAAATGTATTTTTATTTTAAGGCAAACTAATTTTTCCTACTATTAAAGCGTTAGCTCATAAATTTCTTGTTAAGTATCTTCGGATGAACGATGAAAACTTGTAACAAATTTAACATATTAGTAACGAATTTAAACTTTAATTTTATTGATATGTTTTCTATTTATTTTAAATATATTCGTCGACATAATTTTTCTATTGACAATTGCTTGAAAATTATTAAATTCTTGAGGATGTTCTTGAAAACATTCAATATGACAAAAGCGAGTTGGTAGTAGCCCTTTAAAAGCAATTATTTGATATAAATCTGTTGAAAGGAAATCGAGTGAAGGAAATAAAAAGAATTTTGATTAGAATATGCAATTTTAGTTATAAAAAAGTTGAAAAAATGTCTTATATGTAAGTTATCTTTGTTGTTTTTGTGGGAAGATTGAAGAATGTTAGCTTCAGTTTTTTCAGGATAATTTATTGGGCTACTATTTTAAGATATATCATTAGGAGGGGCCCAAACATTGTTTTTGGTTTATATTTAGCTGTAAAATAAGACTTTTATGTAACTTCTATTGTTATTGTGCGAAAGAAACCCGTTATCGATCTTCTTCATCATTCTTTTATTTTTCGTGTTAGATTAGGATTTTATTAAAAATTTTGTAACATATTTTACATTTTATCTTCAAGACGTTCTGTTTTAATTGAAATTTAAAAGCCCGAATCGTTAATATGGCTTTATTTTATTACATTAAAAATACTGCCGCAATTAAGAATATTTATAGGCAGTCATAAAGGCAGATTTAAATTTTTATTCTTAAAAATAACATTAAATGTACCGAGTTAATTATTATAAATTGTTTTAACTTGTCTTTATTATTAAATTTAATTATTAATAATTTAAAACATAAAATATACTCGTGTTTAGAAACAAATTTATACTCGTATGTAAATAACTCATATGTAAATTTTTTACGAATATGTATTATATTTTTTAATGTTAAAAAGTATTATAACATTAAAAAAATAATGTAATAAAGTAAATTTTTATTGTGATATTTTTAAATATTCATGGATATTTAAAAATGTAGAGTAATATTTTTCTGTTTACCATCACGAACTACGGGATTGATTCTCGATCAGACAAACTTACGTTCTATTTTTTGAGTAGCGCTTACGTCGCAGGACTCATCTTGCAGGCGATGATGATCATGATATTCCTTTCTGGCATACAAATGCGAAATAAATGTTTCCAGCTTCAAGTATGGAATTAGGAAAAATTAATTTGATAAATTATATTATTTAAACCAATTTATAGTAGTTTAAATAAATATTTGTGTGATTTTACGAGGAAATATATTTGTATGTGATGGAGCTTATAGAGCATGATAGAACAATTAAAAATAAATAATACTTGCAGGAATTTTTGAACTAATAAACCCGCCTTAATATTAATAAGTATTTAAGTATATTTTACTAAATACAATCTAAAATATAGAAATATTTAGTTTATACAATGAAATTCTATTCATTTAGCTATTGTGTGATGAAAATTTTACTTGTGAATAGATTACTTGCATGTAAAAACTAACAAAATATTAAAAAGAAATGCTGTAATTATAAAAGAAAAAATGTGAATATTGTTGTTGTGAAATGCATAAATCGAATGGTAGAGATATATCGTTTATTTATGGAAAGGAAACGTGGATATATTTATGTCTTGGTAGATGGAAGAGTGCGAATAAGGATGATGTATAGATGTAGGTTTAAAGATTAATTTTCTTTGATTGCTCTTAATCTCTTGAGGGAAATCTCGATGTTAAGTAAGAAAGCAAACAGGCTAAAGTAATTTATGTTTATCATTTGTGTCAACAATAAGAAATGGCGTTAATGGATAAGTGGTATGTTGATAATTGAAATAATAATGGAAGCTGCTAAAGTTTATTACATTACATCGTGTACCGATAATTGGTTAATTGATATAATAATGTTACTGGTTTTTTTTAATTTTAAATGCGTGTTTACTAATTATAACACACAACACAAAATAAACAAATGAAAATTTTGAATTTAAATTTGTTTTTTTTTTAATTTTTAATTAATTGAATTATTATTTCATTTTACGTTTTGTAAATAACAGGTATCAGATTTGTTGAGGTTTATATCAATTAACAATTGTTAATATGTCTATTCTTTTTATATCCCAATAAAATTCGAAATTTTAAATTGAATACGAATAATATTTTATTTTCAATAATATACGTTTTAATTTAAACATTTCTGTATTTTTCATAAACAAGAATTAGAATATTCAATTAACAAATTGTTTTATCCATTTAATGAGTTTTGATACTGTATACAGCCAAAGAGGGGGGTGGGGAAATAGAAATCGGAACTTCTTTAAACGTAATTATAATGCTTTGACAATAAAACTTTCTAGTTCTTTCTAAATTTATTGTATTCACAAAGTTAGAAAAGTCTAAATAATAAAGAACAAATTAGTCAAAATTAGTAACTGAACGTTGATAAAATTTGTATCGTTCAGCTTCTTTAATTTACTTTTGACATCTATTTACATATAAAGAAAATTAAACTATTACAGATGCTAAAAATATAAAAAATAAAGCAAATCTTTAGTAGATGTATAATTTTTTCAAATGTTTTGTGAATTTTACACTTATTTGAGAATTTTAACATTAAATATTTATACACATACAGTATATATAATTGCGAATTCATAATTCATTAAAAATTATAAAACAATTAAAATATTTTACTTATATTTCGAATTTTTCACGCGAATAATTAACTTTTGGAAACATAAATTAGAAGACGAAGAGAATTATGGTAAAGAAAGTATCTATTTTTAGTACTGTACAGTATGTACTGTACATAATATAGAAAATAGTTGAAGTTGGCATTATTTTTGAAAAATTCTCACAATTTCATATAATATTAAGGAACTGGTTATAAATCATTCCCGTACCTGTGAAGTCTTTCTCGACCTCGAAAGACGTACGAAAATAGAAGGACCATTAAGAACAAGCCGGTCTCTATAGAGGTTTGAACAAGCATCAATGCTACAGAGTTGATCTAATTAGGGACTACGATGCAATAATGAATAGAAGCATGAACCTCTTCAGGATTTGATTAGATGTAATTGAAAAGATATTGCACCTTGTAAAGGAAGAGAAACTAAATTTTATACAATGTCGCTCTTCGTGATTAGTCAACCTACTATAAATATGTAAATATTTATCAACTTCGGATATAATTATACAGTGAATATTTAATGATATGGAAATAAGTTCGCTCTAGTCTATGTTTAAATGTTCTTAAAACATCGATAAACAGGAGAATAAGATTTAAAAGACAAGAGGAGTATATTTAACCTTTATAACTGCTAAGAGAGGATATTTTGAATAAGAAGACTGCAATTAAATTTTGTCGCATTATAATTCACAATATGAAATCTAAATAAATAAAAATTCAAAACATAATTAGTGATAAATTAAGAGCTTAATGAATAATGTCAAGTTGTAAATGGAGAAGATAAAATCGTATTGAATGACGGATTATAACTGACTATAACAACTCTGAAGCATTTTCATAGGAATACTTTTGATAATAGAAAATTTTTTAACGTAAAATAATAAAATAAATCAATATTGCATTACAAAGAAATATGAAAATATTGTTATATAAAGCTGACTGCTTTAAATTTTAAGGACATTTACATTTCAATATCTAAGCAAAAATTGTATTTAAATATCATATTTCATTCAGTTTTATATATATGAATAATCTATTTGTTTATACTAAATTGTTCAATTTGTAGTTATTTAAGCTTGAAGTAAGAATGATTATAATTTAATATTCTAAAAATTAAAATATTGGTTTTTTCATGTTCTTAAAGCATGAAAAAACCGATAAATAGTTTTTTCGAATATACAGTTTAACTTTATTATATTTTATCTCCTCGTATCGATATATTTTCTCAGACAAACTTTTAAAATATGAATTAATGATAAAATTTATTGTATGAAATTAATATATACGTTATATTTATTAAATTAATTTTACATAAACTGCAATGTTATAAAAATTTTAGTCATTTAATTTTAGAAATTTTAATTAAAAAAGATTCTATGGCTTATGTGTAGGCATTGTGGACAGTATTCAATGGTATTCTCGGACCTCATTTTAAGTTTATAAAATAAAATATAGTTTTAATACGTATATTTAAATTTTTACATAATCTCAATGTTTTCTTATTGCTTTACAGAATTTGATCAAAGGTAAAAGTCCAAATAAAATATTCGTGTTATATATACAGTACATTCGAAGGTGAAGGTAAAATTTGGCAATAGGAAATACGCCCATTTCGTGGAATGAAATTGCAACAGTTTAACTAATTACATAATTCTATACACCGTTTTGCTTTCACGATAATTGCTTAAAGTGATAAAGAGAATATAATAATAAAATTAAGAATAATCAAGATTTTTAATTTGAAAGAATTATTTCCAAATTAATATTAGTTACTCGAATATAGTTAATGTTTAGATATAAATAAAAGTCCACAATTTGAAATTTTTAAAGTAAAATTAATTCAAAATTTTCATTTTCATTTCAATAAAGAACAAAATAGTTTTGTTAAATGATATGTACCTAATTAATAATTAATAAATTATCAACGTTACTGATTTTTTACGGTTGCCGGACTGGCATGTATATAGAATTTTTATAATAATAATTAATATAATATAACTTTTAAATTAAGGTCCTTGAATTAGCATAGAAACGTTATTTCGCGAGGGATATATAATATTATCGTAAAAAAATAAAGTTTTGTCGCTAAACTTTATATCTTACTTCAATAAAGATTGTGCCGGTTGGCTGCGTAACATTGGAGGAAAAATATGATGTTGAAAGACATTAGAGTCAACAGTTTCAAAACTTGTTCAAGTTTAATAATATAGATTCACAATACTTTCGAAACATTAACTCCGGAATAAACAGTATAAAAGATTCCCCATCAGCATTCTCAAAATGAACGGAGAAGGCTAAAAGAAGGTAACAAACTCGAGGAGATGAACATTTCTTATATAGCCTATAAAAATAGTGTTATTTTAGGTTTACTCTGGAGTTAGTAATTCGTTAATTGCTCCGTAAGTAGATTACTGTCGGTAGATTTATTTAATGTGAATTTTTGTAATCAGTCGGGAGTATTTAATTTGATAATCTTAATTAAATTTATTTAAAAATTAATATCTAACAGTTACATTAGCAAGATATCTTCAGTATCTTCAGATATATAGATGTCAAGGAATTAACAAGCTACATTAATCGTTTACTATCTCTGTAAATAACGCGAGCGATAATTGCGTATATAGTGGATGAACAACTCTTCTTTCGATCGGTGTTCAGATCATTTTTTTTTTGGTCTTTTGTTTTTACATGTCTTTCACGCAGCGCATCCCTCTCTTCTGTACTTCGCTCGCGGTCATTTGAGTTGGTGTTGAATTTTTCGCTCTCCCTTTCTTCTCAAAAGACTGATTAATCAGATGCGAAATTTTTCAACGAGAGCGTGATGCAATGTGGGATGCCTAATGTAATTTATTTGAAGGAAGTTTTAATTAATGTTGTTCGTGACGGACTTCAGATTTATGATAAATCAAGGAAGATTACAGACTACAGAAAATTGAGCCTTTTTCCTAAGATGGGGGAAAGAAAAAAATCAATGAACTTTTTTTTATATTTATTGGAAGGGCTTAATATTTCATTGTTTTTATAGTCGTTTGAACACACACACACGCGCAAATTTATGTAAGTGAAGGAGAATCCGTGTTTATCGTTTGGACTATTAATTTGAAAACAACTGACATTATAGCTTTTAATGGCTATTCGCTAATAACCTCGACACTAATTTATCTTGTAAACAGCTTATTGCTTATATAAAACGTGAAAAATATGCGATGGAAGCTTATAAAGAAATTCTTATAGTGTTCATTATTATCGTTAGACAAATTAAGTTTTATTATTCTTCGAGAAAATGTTTTTAATTCTTTGAAATAGTTTATTGGCTTTGTAATTGGATAATTCACTATAATTCGAGTAAATTAATTTAAAAATTATTATATTTATTCAATTAATGGAGATTGCTCTTAGTTACTTTAGCTATTTTCTATTTGTCATTCTTTAGCTTTGATTGATAAGTAATTTTACTTTTGTCATCCTCGACTTTCTTTCCAATCATTTCTAACAAAACATTTAAACAAGTGCATTTAAAGTTATGAATAAGAACTTATTTTTCCGAGTTTATGCATCAGACAAAATTACAAAATAATTCGTATTTTTACGCTTAGTAAAATTAGATTTATTTTCAGTTTTTTAGATAAGTTATCTCGTATATTTTATAAAAGTAATTTGTTTAGATATAATTTTTTAATTAGCGCGATGAAAAATTGTTTAAACTAAATGAAAATGCCAAGATTACTTACGATTCGAATCGTAAATGCCTGGTTTTATTCACTGTCTATCCACTGGAAGTAATAATCATCACCTTCTTTCTGTCTGTATATATGATAATATACAAATGCGTTCTGCAAGTTTATATATTGTATATTTTTTTATTAATAATATATATATAATTTATAAATTATTTTTAGAAAAGTTAATAAATAAAATTTACATTGAGTATCCTTTTTAATTTATAGATAACTTTATAGGAATAAAATTTAAGGAAATATTTAGAATGTTGGATTTTGAGGACCAATGTATTTTATTGATTACGAAATTACTAATAGAAGATAATTTTATACTTAATTTTTTCTCTTTCAAACTTGTTACTCAACACTTCTAAAATGAAAGTAAGCAATTTTATACAGAAAAGAAATAATAAATATTATACGCTATAGTTATTTCTATTTGTTTAATCTAATTATTTATAGTACATTCTTATTTACGTAGTTAATTAATATAATTATTATAGAAATGTGGAATGATTAAACTTGGTTGTTTTTGGCTTAAATAAAAAAAAAAAAACGGTATTCGATAGTTACAATAGTCAAAATACACGATACTGAAAATGCTCGTTACTTGACTCCCGTTTAAAACCACTCAAACTATCATAAATTTCATAGAGTTAACTTTTAAAATGAGTCATCAGTTAAATAAGTATCGAGTTTTTAGTTCTGTGTTTTAGATTTATCTTTATGATCCCTTTAAAAATTATTTGATTGTTTGTTTAATTAAATGGATGTATTATTTAACGTATTTTTTATTTATACGTAATTATTTAATTAAAGTATTGTGGATTTATCTATTTCATAATTGTATACGAATAAAAAATGAAACACAGAGTTGTTCGATTGTCTGCGCTCGAATGAAATTTAAAACTGATCAATTGTGGTCAAGAAAAAAAGTGAGATCATCCGGAAGGGATGGTAATCGTTTTCTAGGGATTACCGCGCGGTTTGAGAATGCGTGTTTTAGGGTTTGGCTCAAGTGCGTTTGGCATAAAAATCGAGTTATTAACGAATATGAAGCGCAATTAAACACGATCAGCCGAAAAGTTTCAAGGTTTTTTCCGCCGATGGCGCTGCAGTTTGCGACGATGGCTCCACCAACCGTTCGTTTTCATTCTATGTTTGGCTAGAAGAGGTGCTACACATACCGATGCTTTAGATGGCCGGTTTTCTAAGCCGGAGTTACGCGCGATATTTCGACGGTATTTGATGATGTACAAGGATAAGTGTCACCTCCCACGTACAAAACCTATAAGATGACTCAATCTGCTCGGTTATATACAGATCCACATTCTGTACGTGCGACAGTTGTGACACTGGGGTTGCCGGTTCTCACTACCATCGCCTATATTTAGAGAAAAGACATGAAAGCCCGATCTGTCGTTGACATAACATTGTTTCTTCTATTGCTGGTGAGTTTTTCTCTTCGTTTCTTATCGACCAATTCTTGTTTTATTGACGTAAAAGTCAGCCATGAAACTGTATCGGAATTGAGGCTGAACCTTAGACTAGCTGCGAATCGATATAAGAATGTTTAATCGATGAAGTTTAAATAATAATTTTAAAATAAAAAATAATGAAAAGCGTATCGATATGCGACGTCCTTTAATTATTTTCTCTTCTGGAAAATTTATTTTTGCTGAAACTATCCAGTGTATTTTAAACTTGGAAATCTGATTTAAACTTTTTCCTATACTTTATGCAGATGGTTCCAATACGAATTCGATAATTTAAATGGAAAGAAAAATTTTTCTAATATACATAATGTTAAAATAAGAGTTTTAACCCGCTTTTATTAATTATTTTTATCTTTTTTTTAATCTAAATTATCTTTGTCTTTATTTTAAATGATATTTTTGCTTGCGTTAGACCGTTTCAAATGCAATGCATTTCTCAAATAATACTTACGCAAGAAGGGCGTTATGCGTATCGAATGTAAGAAAACATTGGATAGGACCTATAGGCAAGGTGTAAAGGTGTTTTTCGAGATCAGACTTTACATAAAAGGGTCGTTATTCGTACAGAAAGCGAGACAAATTGGATTTAACAATTTTTAAACATAATAAATTCGAATATTTTCCACTTAAATTGACAAACATTTGACTTTATAAAACAAAATCAGCCCCGTAAATTTATACTCTGAAGTTTTAAGTTAATTTTTTGATGAGATTTTTAAAGCAGATAGAGCAGTGATTAAAAATTATATGCACTTAGTTTTGCTCAATTGCTTTAAATCGTTTTTGTTCGGTCATTAAAGTCTAATATAAACGGAATAAAGCCAAAGTAATGTATATCCGGCTAATTGCGGTGAGGGAGAAATACCTTCTGTTTTTAAACTTGTCCTGGTGCCAATAGTTTGTCATTTTGGCGGACAATACAAACTTTACCTAACCGAAACCTGAGAAAATTTAAAGGAATTCGTAGAGAATTTATTTACTAATAATTTATTTCGCCTTTGAGAAATATTATTTTGTTGCAGATGTTTCGAAATAATCATCGATGAAGAGTATAGGAAACCAATACTTTCTATACACCATGAGTTTCTCCAATAACGCGTTACATAGATGCAGTGTATTACCAGGGTTTCAATTTATTTGCGCCTCGGTTTTTCTTGCTGTCGATTATGTAATGGCTTCTAAGAATTAGCCATCTACTAATGTCCTTGACACTTTAAAAAATCCGTGTAAAATTGCCTGACAGTTTAAAAAGGAAATATTTGCTGCGAGTTTGCATTATCGATAGTTTTCAATATTTAACTTTTTCTGTTTTATCAATAATCTCTTGTGGAAGTTTTAGATTTTCTAGAAATAAAAGACAAAGCCAGAGTATCGCATTGGCTAGAATTGTCCTCCAGAGTTAAAAATTTAATTAGATTTTATCATTGTTTAATTATATTTCTCTAAATTAAAATGGGAGGGAGTTTTATTTAAACTAAATGAACGAATTAGCACGATAAAATTCATGCTATATTAGCATTTTTATAGCAGGTTTAAATATTATTTTTGAAGCTTGCAATTCATTAAACTTTTTCTACTGATTATTTTTATTAGTTTCTTAGTATAGTAAGACTATATCTTTTATTATATGATAATGTTTGAATTATATATTATTTCATAACATTATATATAATTTAACGAGGCATAAATATAATTTTTTTTTACTTTAAAAGTTTACATTTTTTTATATAGTTTGCTCATAAATTTAGCTTTAAAAATTCAAAAATTTTAATGTTAGTAATTGGTTTATAAATTTTCAAGTAATTTAAAGAAATGGAAATTGTGCATTTTAAAAGTAAGCTATTAAAATTCGGAACACATGATATATATTTTATTAAATTTGTAATAGAAAATTTCAGACGATGCATCAAAACGTGAGAGAACACAATAAAGATTGACCTTGTCGATCAGTAAATCACATTAAATTACTTAAAACAGAGACGT
This sequence comes from Centruroides sculpturatus, assembly GCF_000671375.1. Taxonomy (NCBI): domain Eukaryota; kingdom Metazoa; phylum Arthropoda; class Arachnida; order Scorpiones; family Buthidae; genus Centruroides; species Centruroides sculpturatus. The sequence continues at coordinate 43,462 of NW_019384996.1, read as the reverse complement.
GATCAAGTATTATATTTTAGTCTCGGATGATTTTATTTCCTTTAAATTTATTACATGATTATCTTAAATATGTATTATTATATTTCAAAAAATTGTCATATTTTGTTCAAGTTAATAACCGAAGAGCGTGACATTTTTGTATTACAAAAGTGTATTCTTTCTATCCGTTAAATCAGAAATGAAACGTTTGATATAATTAATTTTATGAGAAGAGAATAATATTGCATTTAATTATAAGATATATAAAAAACATGCATATTAATTGTCAGGTTTTCTTTCTCTTACAGCTTCAACAGTTATTAATAAAAGTAAACTTTTTCAAAATATTTTTTCTTTCATAAAGACATATCATTATTCTAGTAATAAAAATATATATATAGTTCTATTTTTCAGTAATATTTACTTCGTAGTTTTTTTTCTATATTTGTTCTTTTAGTGATACATACACCACAATCTTTCGTTATTGATTTTGGCAACATAAATTATATTTATTGCTTCTAGTAATATTCTTTTGTGCGAGAAACCAATAAAAACCAGTCTTTTTCTAAGTAAAATGCATTAATTTCATATTTTTTTTAGAATGAATTAGTTATTTCCCATTCGAAAATCGACTGTTATACACTACGGTTTTATTGATTACGCTGTTAATATTTTAGATTAATTAATGTCACATACATAATCTCAATATAAATCACGATTTATATTCTCTGCATTAATTAACTAATAAAGAAGCACCTTGCTTTTATAAGTAAAAAGTTATTCTTTTTTTAAAATTAAATTTATACTTTATCTTACAGACTAACTGAAATTTCAACGAATGAGAAACAAAATTTCTAGTTTTAAGTCATCTTACTTGATAATTAATCTATTAATTTAGTTTTGATGCAGTAGATAATAATTTAAACGAATAAAAATGAAACTAAATATATATTTCGTTATAAATTTTCCTATTAAATAAATATATAAAGAGAGTTTCACTAACAGGAAGTGGTTTTAATTGTGTAATTAACTCTTAGAAGTTGTAATTTTGTATTATCTTGGCTATGCGCAATTGCGTAGGGAATAAAAATAAATAATGTTTCGCCTATATTTAATCTCTTTGTTAAAATAATCTGTCAGCATGCGTTTTGGCTCATTTCTTTCGCGATTGATGCTAGTATCCAGCGGACATTAATAATAATAATGGAACGACTTTTCTCCGTTCTGCTGCTAAAGATAGTTCGAAAGCGATTTGTATATAATCTTCCAAATTTTAGATATGTAAAAAGTTAAGATATTAGACCTTAAAACCGGTCGAATGATGGGTGGAATCTAGTAAAGCCGGATTTTATTATTTACTTCAAGAAAAAAAAAATCGTTATGCTGTGGATTTTCTTGTATTGATATTGATAAGTAACTAATGGAACAGTGTACAAGCTAGAAACGGACAAACCTTGCCATCAAATGTCATTATTTTAATGATTTACTCCAGGGAACTATTTGATTTATGATAAAAGTTGAAGATGAAAATAAGCAGCGAGTGTAGAAAAAATATATACAGTATATACTTGTAGCGTAGATTGGTCATATTGGCTGTGAATATATAGTAATGCATTTAAACATTCGTTATTTAAAAATTCTTAATAAATGATCAAAGGATAGCGAAGTTACAAGATCAGAAATTGTTTCGTGAAGTTGTATTTTCTGCTTATCTCTAATAGTCCGTAATGAGAAAGTGCTTTCAGGCAATCACGATATATCATAATTTATATAATTTGAACAATTTTTGAGAAAGTACATTTAGGTTTTTTCCTTGTCCACTTTGAGTCAATTATGTTTCAAATTTCTTTAAAACTAAAAGTAAAAATGATGTGTAACTGTGATAATTTGTTTAAATGCAGAACTTGATATGGACCGATGATAAACATTTACAGCAAATGAACACGTAATTATTGTTCATTTTTCAGTCTGATAGCTAACTATTTATTTTTTCATTGAAAAATTGATATATTATTACTATTCTTAACGTGACCAACAAGTTGTTTCATTGTAACTTTTCTCGTGACCACTCAATAAAAAATTAAAAACTAGACGTCGCTTACTTCCTATTATTGATTTTCTAGACAACGCCTCTTTCACTATTTGTAATGTAAAAATATTTGATAGAATTAATTTTAAATCTCGTATAAATCATATTATATTTATTCCATGCATATTTAATAAAAATGAATAATTATTAAGAACTATTTCTAAATATTAAGGTGTGAAAAAATAATGTTTATTAATAAATTTTATCAATTTATTAAGCTTATATGTCTTTCTTTATATTAAAAAAATGGAAACTGCCAAATTTTATGTTTGATTGGTTACAAATTCTTTTTATTTAATTCGAAAAAATATATTTTTTTATGTTCTGTTTTATGTTTATGTTTCACTCACAATCGAGAATTAAGCGCCATACACTAGTTTATGTGTCTTTAAATTTATGAATAATAAATGTTCGAAATGTAATTATTTACGATAAATCCCGGTTTTTCTAAATTGTTAATTGTCTTGTATTTCTAGATATTATCATTATGATCTATATCAAGCTAGAGATCTGTACACGGATATTTCTATAACGACACTGTACATGGATTGAATAAAAGTTATATCTTAACATTGGCAGATGTCGTACGGAATATCTATAGCTTAATTTTATCTGTTATAACACATATGTTGTGATAACACGGCCATCAAAGTTAGCCTTCCTTTTTATTTTTATTTATTTTTTTGTTTCTTGTCTTAAGAATTTTTTGAATTTGAACAGATCGATAGGGAATAGTTTCAAAGAATTCTTTTAAGTAAAGAGAAAATAAACTTATCTTGAAATTTATCGAAGTAAAATTTAAAAAATAATTTTTTTATTAAAAAAAGTCCGCAGAAATTTTACCGTTTCCTATTGTCTAGTTATCAAAACAATTATTAAAATATTGCTTTACGGAAAGAAAGAAAATAAATTTCAGTTCACGATAAAGTTACCTTTCGAGATTTGAAATGTATTTTGTCGTCTCAGTAGTAACATTTTAGATTTTATCATTCAAAATTCCAATATTTTCAACAGTTTTTGAAATTTTAACTAAAATAAGCTCGGAGGATTCCGAGTAAAAAGAACTGAAAGTGATTGTTTTGATTAAAACTTCTATATTACGACATAGAATATAATTATGCACTTCATGGTTTACGCAACTGTTACAAAAAAATTAAACAAATAATTAAAATTTATTTATAATTTTAACTGATTATCAGGAATGATTTTTTTAACTCTTCCAAGAAATCATATATAAATTATTTTCCCCCGTGTCTTATCAATTTAGAAGGAATTTAAATGAATAAGTAAATTAACTTTTCGAATTAAAAACCATTATATATATTTGTTACATTCTTAAAAATTTAATAATAGTAAATCGTTTGCTCGCTTTAACGTATAATTAATATTTCGCAAAAGTATAGATCCATTGCTCTCATATCGAACTTCAGATAAGTCTTTAATTATAGGTTTATGATATATGAATGTCTAAGAAAATGATTGATATTATACAACATTATTAATTTGCTTCTGTTTGCTTATTGACTCATACTTCTGTCAATAGCGTTTATGTATTCAATTCTCTCATTTGTATTATTTTTTCCAATGTCTTTAATTCTTTGTTTGATTTAAAGACTTTAAGTTGTGCATCTTTGATTTAGCGTCAATTGTTCACCTCGGAAAACAAAACACAATTTATGTCTTTTATTTTTGCTGTTGATACTTTATTTTCTCGTTTTGTTCATTCAAATGTCAAAGTGAAACTTATTCTGGATTATTTTGTTTACATTTATAACATTCGTTAAAGTAATCTGTTTAGTTTGCTGTTAACTTTCTCTTGTTAACGATCTCTTGGACTTTTTGGCATCTAAGAATAGTTTCGTAGCTAGCTTAAGCTTTCGTTATTCTCTTGATGATCTCATTTTTCTCGTCTACTAAATAATGTGTTATTGAAGCTAACACTTCTCTAAATGAATACTCTATTGTAGATTAAACACTAAAAGAATGACGTTAATTTATCAATTTATATAATTCAATTAATCTGTAATAACTGGATAATAATAAAATATTTAAATTTGTTGCATAAAATAATTCTAAGTTAAAAAATAAAAGATTTTATTTGTATTTCTAGTAGAAACACTAATAAAATGATTTTTTATTGCATGAAATATAACTCCGCAACAAAACTTGTGTAAAATTATTTATTTTTACTGCCATTGCTTCACTAGACTAAGTTCTCTTTTCTTAGAAATAAAATCTATTTTTTATTAATCATTTACTAATTAATTTTTTTTCTTAGTCTCGATCGTTCTGTTCTCTAAACCTTAAGAGCAGAACTGAAAGTTAATCGTGTCCACGTTTCTATTTATAAATCCATTCTTAAGCAGTTATATCAAATATCAGATAACGGCAGTTCTCTCGTTTATTACATAAATATTAAATTACGTAGTCATTACTTTAATCACTCATTTGGTTATCAAAATAATAACTTATCTATTTTTGGAGTGTCGTTTATAAAATTGACTTCTCATGTTTTTTAATACTAATTCGAAATTAAATAATAAATTCAATTATTATATTCTCTCTTACTTGGGTAAATCAATTAGTAAATCAATAGGGTCTTCTTCTTAATTTCATATTTGTATTATCACGTTACATCTATCAGTCGTTTATCATATTTCATATACTTAAATTATGTTTTTTCTTAATACTCTTTAAATCTAGATTAAGTTATTTGTATCTTGAATATTGTGATAATATGACTTACTTAAATAATTTTCTTGCTTTGTCTTAATGTTTGTATTCGCTACTTCCGAAAACCTCCTTTTCTTTCTCTCTTCTTACTGTTTTCAACGTTATTAAATTTAATGAGAAATATTTATGTCATTACTTCACTTTGTGCCACAAATTGGAAAATACTGTAATTTTATTGAATCATTTATATTTTTCTTTATTTACATATTTCCTTTCTTATATCACTTATTAAATACGTAGATTATTAGAGTATTAAACGTTGTTATTTTCAAACAAAATACTAAAAATAATAGATTAATTTGGATATGTTATTTGGGCCACATACTTATGTGGTCCAAACATTTTTATTCATTTTTGAAGTAATAAAATTATGTTCAAAATAGTTCAAAGAATAATTAAAAATAATACAAGAAGGCATTTTCCCAAAAATGAACAACGTTATTCAAATATAAAAATTCTAAATTTACTCTAGAATTTTTCTCGTATTTCAGAAAATACAAAAATCTATAATTAATCGTAAGCTTATGTTTTTGAAATTTTTATATATTAGATAATACAATATCACGAGATCAAAGTACAGGTATTATAACAGTGCTTAATGCTTTATTATTATTTGCAATCGAAATAAAAGTAAAAGGTTCAAATTCAACCGAATCGATTGTAAAAGTATCATAGTCTATGTTTCTCGTGTTTTATTATCCACGCTGAACAATCCGTTATCGGTCAGATTCTTTCTTAATGGATGATTTGAGGAAATTTATCGATGTGATCTATTAATAGCTAAAAGCCTGCACATAATTCCATTTCTCTTTTTCAGTAGTAAAAACTAATTTTTATGTTTATTAATATTACATGAAAATGTTTCTATATTATACTGTATATTTGTATTTTGGATACAAATTCTTCTATCTTCTAAATGAGTTATACGTATTATACAATGTATACTGAACAGAGCTATGATAATTATCTTACATAAAACGATGTCTTATTATTTTCAACAATTCTGTATAGAATAATTGAATAGAATGCTTTTGAGAATTCGAAAATATTGAAAATCGAAATATCGCATTCGCTGAATCTGCAGTATTCAGTTACGAGGAAAAAAATTTAGTAGTCCTACTTGGAATTTTAAATAAAATATAAGTCAGTGTAGAGAATGCAAAACAAATTGTCTTTAGATACAGTATATTATATCCAAAGCATGCTGTTAGTATATTGACTGTGCATATCCGGGAGTATCCAAACCGTATAATGTCTGTAAGATACCAAGTATGAATGTAATTGGAGTAGAAAGATAATTCGCATTTAGAACAGCAAAATGGTAAAACATTAACCAGATGGATGATGAGTAAGTTTACAAGAGAACTATTTAAGTCTTAAATATATATAGAATACGGAATAAGAACTAATTAATTATATCTTAACAACAATAAGTTTTGAATTAATTTTATAAAGCTAAGGGAAATTACTCATAAAATTAATGAATTTATTTATTCTTGTTTAAAAATCGTTTATTGTTAATTAGAGAATTTTTCTCTACAAGGTAATTTATAGTGGTCCAATAAATTTGCTTTAAATAATTGTTGTTTATCCTACAGCGCGAACAGTCATTTATTAATATTTAACATAGAGAATGGAGAAATGATAAGATGTTTAATTTCTTAGATTAAGTCTAAGTCAATCTATATTATAATCAGTTAGGAATCTTGGCATTCCAGATTTGTTGACATTTCCAGTGAATACCGAAAACATGATGAAGCACTTAGTAAGTGCGCCTGTCATGTTGCAATAGCGAGATATCGAATAATGTAACAATGAGTGAACAATTTAATACCTTCTGATCCGGAAATCATGTTTGCTTAATGCACAGAAGACGTTTCGTCTTTACAAAATTTTAAACTTGCTACCATTGGCAATAAAATAGAATTTATTACACTCTTATAAAATTTCCTGATTATTTTTAAAAATAGAAATTAATATATTAAAATGTTTATTTATATACAATAAAATAAAAGAAATAATTTAGAAATTTGAAATTCGAATTTAATAATTATTTATAAATTATATAAAATAACATTTAATCTTTTTTCGGATACAAAAGAATATTGTATTACGAATCTGTAAAAATATACTAATGATACATTTTATTATTATATCTATTTAAAAAATATTTATTTATTTTAAGTTCAAAAGTACCATTCATTTAATTGATGAATGAAAGGCAAACAGAGAAAAACAAATTCGCTTTTGTAGTAGATATATGTTTGAAAAATAGTAATAGGCGTATTCCTTTATATCATTTAATTCATTTAACACCATTAGCATAATGATATCGAGATAATCATCGTTTGCTCTTTCAATACAAAGTAAAAGAAAAATGCAAAGTTAAAATCGATAATTTAAAATTCAAAATAACCGTTTTTTTTTTCTTTTTTTGTTCGGTTTTGCAACATAATATTGATTAAAATTCGCCATTTTTCGAGCTGTTGTTCGATTTAAAAAATAATTTTTGTGTAAACTTTTTAAAGATTCTAAAAACGAATACTTGGTCGGACATAACCAAAAATATAAAAGAAAAAACATGGAATTCAGCACTTTACTGTGAGCTGAGTGGAATTCACTATTTCCGTTTCATTTTATTGCAGTCATTTAAGTTAAAGCGCGCTAATTTTTTTGAGTGGACCACATCGCCCTTTTTAATATTAAATGATGGAATAATGTTTTAAATCTTGGAGTAGTATTTATATTTTAATTCTTGATGTATACGTTTGCAACTCACTACATCTGAATAACTAGATTCTAATGTTCGGTACGAAAAATTCCTAGTTTTAATAAATAAAATTTCACGTTTACGTTTTTCTTTCTTTTTTCTTGGAGATCGTAAAAGGTCTCGATTTTATTAAAAGAAAAAATTTTATGATATAATTCTTAATACTATTTTCTAAAGTAAGAGACGAATGCTATTCCGCATCCATTCAACTGATTCGTGAGGTCAGCTTTTTACTTAAGCCTATCTAGAGATTGCTTCCGATTGAATTATAGCTTTATTCAATACAGAATGCTGTACAGAATAAAACTCGATTCTATTGTAATCTTGAACGGTAGACTCTGAGATAAAAAGGAGGTTTACTATTTGAATTTTTAGATTACTTAATCACACAGTTATTAATTAATTGCTTACTCTTTTAGTGATAATTTTTCAGAGTTATTTTTAAAATGATTACGATACTTCTAATATAAAAGTTATAATGAGTCGATAAAAAAATATAAGTTTATTGGCACCGTATTAAAGTAGCGTTAATGTGAAAAGGATAATTATTAAAACTAATTTGAATAATTAAAACACTTTAATTTGCTGATGAATACCGTAAAAGCTCTTGACCTAATACAAAGTTAGGAAATGTTTTGCTAAAATTTTAACATTTATCAAGCTTTCAATGTTTAATCAATAATCGTTATTTCCAAGGCAAAGTACATCGAATTTTAATAAAGAGAATATTGACACGAATTTTTGTATTGTACATTAATTTATTTACAAATTTCTCCGTGTCCTGGTACTGAGAAGAGTCCTATATATTAAAATTATGAATATAATGTTGCGGATTATATATTAGTGTGATAAAAAATAATTAATTTATTTATTATTTTGGCTTTCATTAATCTGTATAATGAAATTCCTTGTTAAATAAATTTTTCATTATGCTTTGTATTGTTCAATTGCATTATAAAATATCAATTTTAAACACTTCTTTATTAAAGCTAAAAAAGAGAAATGGAAAAAGNCGTTTCAAATGCAATGCATTTCTCAAATAATACTTACGCAAGAAGGGCGTTATGCGTATCGAATGTAAGAAAACATTGGATAGGACCTATAGGCAAGGTGTAAAGGTGTTTTTCGAGATCAGACTTTACATAAAAGGGTCGTTATTCGTACAGAAAGCGAGACAAATTGGATTTAACAATTTTTAAACATAATAAATTCGAATATTTTCCACTTAAATTGACAAACATTTGACTTTATAAAACAAAATCAGCCCCATAAATTTATACTCTGAAGTTTTAAGTTAATTTTTTGATGAGATTTTTAAAGCAAATAGAGCAGTGATTAAAAATTATATGCACTTAGTTTTGCTCAATTGCTTTAAATCGTTTTTGTTCGGTCATTAAAGTCTAATATAAACGGAATAAAGCCAAAGTAATGTATATCCGGCTAATTGCGGTGAGGGAGAAATACCTTCTGTTTTTAAACTTGTCCTGGTGCCAATAGTTTGTCATTTTGGCGGACAATACAAACTTTACCTAACCGAAACCTGAGAAAATTTAAAGGAATTCGTAGAGAATTTATTTACTAATAATTTATTTCGCCTTTGAGAAATATTATTTTGTTGCAGATGTTTCGAAATAATCATCGATGAAGAGTATAGGAAACCAATACTTTCTATACACCATGAGTTTCTCCAATAACGCGTTACATAGATGCAGTGTATTACCAGGGTTTCAATTTATTTGCGCCTCGGTTTTTCTTGCTGTCGATTATGTAATGGCTTCTAAGAATTAGCCATCTACTAATGTCCTTGACACTTTAAAAAATCCGTGTAAAATTGCCTGACAGTTTAAAAAGGAAATATTTGCTGCGAGTTTGCATTATCGATAGTTTTCAATATTTAACTTTTTCTGTTTTATCAATAATCTCTTGTGGAAGTTTTAGATTTTCTAGAAATAAAAGACAAAGCCAGAGTATCGCATTGGCTAGAATTGTCCTCCAGAGTTAAAAATTTAATTAGATTTTATCATTGTTTAATTATATTTCTCTAAATTAAAATGGGAGGGAGTTTTATTTAAACTAAATGAACGAATTAGCACGATAAAATGCATGCTATATTAGCATTTTTATAGCAGGTTTAAATATTATTTTTGAAGCTTGCAATTCATTAAACTTTTTCTACTGATTATTTTTATTAGTTTCTTAGTATAGTAAGACTATATCTTTTATTATATGATAATGTTTGAATTATATATTATTTCATAACATTATATATAATTTAACGAGGCATAAATATAATTTTTTTCATCGAAGCGATGTAAGAATTTATAATTTTAATGATTAAAAAAGGCAGATTTCTTTCTGTTTTCATCTTCTCGCTGCTTCTTATAACTCAAAGACCACCCGTAATGCGAGGCTGCTGTAGTGTAAGGTATACCATTAATATAAGACATTCCAAAGAAACCGAAAAGACTTGTTTGTTTTATTAATTAATCTTCGGATCAATTTATAAAATAAACAATCTTAAATGAAATCTGCTGCTGAGATAACATTAACTTAATAATAGATACTACAATGTTATTTATTAATTCACTAAAATAGATAGAATTCTGTAAAATTTCTATTATGAAATATTTATGTAATTAATTTGAGTTGAGACAATATTTATTTGTTTTCTATTCTAATTTAAATAACAAAAAAAAATCTAGTCTTTTAATATAAAATGTAGTTCAGTATTTTACATTTAATATTTATCTGAAGAATTATTTGCGAGTCAATATATACTAATCTTTAATCGATTTTTCACTCATAAGTTTCAGATGTACGAAGATATTTAGGAGGATTATTTTCGAGTAACGAGAAACCTGTTTCGATTTTTAGTCTACTTACAAACTGGTTGTTATTTTCAGTGTGTAATCGCTAGAAGAATTTAAAATGTTTATTTATGAACTCTGTTAGAGTTGTGCTTCTATTCTATAGACCCGTAATTACATTATTTTCTTCATTTATGGTTACATATAAGTCTATAAAAACTTGTTCAAACAGATAAATTCCGATTTTGTCAAACGTCTGTCCTTGAAGTTTATTTAATGCCGTAACGTTCCAGAAAAGGTTAAGTAATTTTATTTTGTTCAAACATGGAAGTCAAAGATAAATTTCTTAGTAGACTTTATCTACTTTTCGTTTGTTATTTTTGATAAAATCTTTATAATCTGATATTAATTAAGTTTTCTTTAACCTTTTTAAAAAAAATTAAGAGGATTATATTTTTCCCCCCTACAAAGTCAAGTTACAAATTAGTTTAGGCTTTCACAACCTTTATATTATAAACGTAGTCTCTATGCATATAAATAATATTGGAAAATGTAGTAATTACCCTACTATGTTTTGGCCTATAACTTTTTTACTGATAATCCTGTTTAAAAATAATTTAGTGTGTAGCTATAGAAGGATTATTAATGCATTTTTATATTCGAGATAATTAAAATTGCGTTAGAATATTCCGAATAAAGAAATTGATTTGACCTAGTTAAATCCACCGAAAAGTTTCTAAAATGGCTTTTTGAAGCAATCAAGAAAAGTTTGTTTATTCTCTAAAATGAATTCTGTACTCGTTACATCCGGAAATATATTTTCCGAAAGAAACATCCAATATATAGTAGACTTATTGGGATAAGAAAGGTCATAGTCCTGTTAACATTTCCTACAAAAGCGTTTGTCACTCTTCTCTGTAACAGTTTTTGACTATGTTTGGTATGAAGGTATTCTCGCGCTTCCTAACGCTTTATAGAAGCAATTTTTCCTGTTTCCATAAACGTTTCTCTGGTATCTGCATGGTTTTTAATACAGTAATAAAATAGCCTTGCCGAATTTCATAAAGCTTTAGAAATTCACACTGAATAATAAAATATTTTATGAAGCTTCAAAGAAAATAATATCGATCTTCGAATAACATTAGAAAGATCTTATGTAACTTTGTAGTGTATTTTCAGATAACTTTTTTATATAAGTTTGATGTTATTTATTGTAAATTTTGAAGGTTTTTTAACTGCAAAGTCTGCTTTATATAATACTATAAGTCTATTTATAATTATTATTTCATTTGATTCTTTAAATTAAAGATTTTAAAATCTAAGAACAAGTGGAATTTAATGCTTAATAGAAAATGAAGCTAATATATTTTAGATTTTTTAAATTATGGCTTGTTGGAATCGATTTTCGTTGAAATTTTGTAATGCATACATTATTATTTAATATGTGATTGCACTTTTAAGTTATAAAGTATCTGTACAAATATACGAAAATTCATTTTAATAGTTAAATCTTGAACCTTTCTATAAAAATTCTTTGTTATATTATTAACCAATAATTAAGCTATTAAACTTGTTAACCTAATAAATTATTCATTACTATAAATATAAATAAAATGAAATAAATAATTAATGGACAGGAAATAATTATATTATTTGTATTATGAATATTATTAATAAATTTTTATCTTCTCTGTGCAAGCTATAAATCCGTACACGATAGTACAAACGTATATACAGTAGAGCGTCGATTTTCCGAAAGTCAATCATCCGAAACGTCAATCATCCGAAAGAATTCCAGTCGGCAAATTTAAATTTTTGCCATTGCTGTGGCGCTTCAATTTTTGGCTATGTCTTGGGTTACTCAAATATTTTACGTTTTTGATACTAAATTAACATCTAAAGTATAATTTTTTATTATTTCTATATTTTTCAATATATTTATTTTGTTTGTACAAAATAAAAAAATAATTTTTAACGATACAATAGTCTTTGTTAGGCTTAACATCGACGAAAATTCAACGCGAAGCGACACGCAACGGAGAAAATTTTCGACATCGGATACGTTAAACTATTTTTTCGTACGTAAATCAGTTATTCGAAATATCAGTTATCCGGACAACCCCAGTCCCCAATTGATTCGGAAAATCGACGCTCTACTGTATTACATTTTACTCACTTAACTACAAATCTGATTTAATTAAGTAGTAAATAATGAGATTTAAATAAGATAAAAATACGACTTAATAGTATTTAAATAATTTATTATAATAAAGAATATAATTTAACAAACAATAAAATTAATTGTAAAATAAATAAAACTGTATATACTAAAAAAGAGAATCCACGGTAAACTTTTACTTTTAATTTAAGTCTTAAATTATATGTAACTACCTTCATAAGTAATTGGAATATTGTTCTTTAGGTAAATTCAATCTCTAAATAATTTTTAATTATTCAACACAAAGCTTAGTTTGATTCTTATTTTATTCAAAATTAAAGTGACAAACTTTTCATTTTATATTTAATTAATTCACAATTTAAATTCATTTCAACATAAATTCAATTATATAATTTACTCACATCTCTAGTCGCTGTATAAACATCTTTTTCCATATTCGATTATTAAAGACATTTTCTTGGAAATATCCACACTGTGCAATCGAACTAAGACAGTTTTGGATAAAATGTCTTTATTTTACGTTTAATTTGACGACTGTTTTTTAAAATTAAACTGTGGCATATTTTTACAATAACTAATTTATGAATAATAATTATTATTTCAAAAGAAAAAACAACTTATTTGTTTGATAGTTACAACACATAATTTTGTTTGCGAAAGAAAATATATCAAATAAATACAAAAAGTAAATGGTTTGTTTTGAAAATGACAATTTTTATTATTTGATATCCTGTAGTTTTTAAGTTAAAAAACTTTTCGGGTCGAGAATTTCTTGCTGCAAAAATTATGTAAATTTCGTGTTAAATTGTAGAAGAGATTCATAATTTAATTTTTATTAAATAAGTTACATTCAGTACAGTACACGAGCCTATTCAAAGTTATATTCTGCCTATATTTACATTGGAATATGATGCTAAAATTTAAAATTTTCTAATTTATTATTTACTGTCTCTAATAAAGTTTTAATCTTAATATTTGAGAAATACTTTTAAATGAATTGTGATATGTTTAGTTTTTAAAATTACTTTATATAATTTCTGTTTCCATTAGAAGCTTATGAGAAAATTATTAAAATTTTGATATTAATTATAAATAAATCAAAATATATTTATAAAAGATCGTGAATTTGATGCAATTCGCTTAAATTATTGTACTGGAAGAGGAAACCGCAATTATCGAACTTCGTAATTGTTGCAATAGTTTCTCTAGCGTAATTATGGCTTAAAAGTTAAAATAATTATAATTTAATAACATATTTTTTACAGTATCTTGTTCTTTGTGAAATATTCTCATTGCAAAAATTTATTCGAGTAGAAGAAAGAAGAAACTTACATATTATCTAATTAATAGAGTTTCAGAACTATAATTTTCAATCTGTAATAAAATTGATTAGAAATCAGATAAGCTTGAAATTAGATTTACATGATTAAATGATATAAATTAAATTTTAAATCCGTCTGTAAATAAAGTGAGCCCAAGATGATTATAATTATAGCAATATTTAACATCAAAAGTAATAAAGTAATATTCACTTTTATCTTGTCTAGAAGATAAGGTAACATGATACAATTTGCCCCGAGAGCTTTAAATCGCAAAATAATTTTGTATTAATTAGTTCATTTTAATTTCCAAGATGTAGAATTGAATTTATCAGCTCTTTACCTATTCAGGTAAATAATATCTGCGAGTGTAAATTTTTATGTAATTAAATTTTAGATTGCGAATCAAAGGACAATTTTCAATTACGAGAATAATGAAATTTCCTGGAATCGTTGTAATGTATTATTATTTAAAAGTAATAACAACTCTTGTTAAGATATTCAGTTACCAATTCCTCATAAGTCACATTCTCTTAGAGTCTTTCCTATTTTACATTCTGTTATTGTTTCTTTATTGTCTGAACTTCCATAGTAATTTATTTTTTGAATTATTAACTATTGAATTTTCTAATTTGTATTTGTATATTAAATTTCATTAGCTCGTTTATCTCTAGATAATTATCTTTTATCGAAATAGATGCAAGTGTTTTTCTTCCTATTTTTATGTAGAATTTAATGATGTTAAAGCTTTTAAAAGCCGCGAGTCTCGTTGTTGTTGTTGTAAGCTTTTATTTTTGACTTTTAAGTACTTGGTTTACGTATAAAAATAAAAGGAATTAAATACTAAAATTGTTATTATTAAAGACAAGGATGGCTTTATATTATATTTAAATTTTAATTACGCAGCGCGATAATTTATATTCTTAGGAGCTGATATTTTTATTGGAAAAATTGACGACCACCTTTTGATGAATGACGTTCTTTCTGCTCAGACCGTAGGTTGCGATGGTGTTGTGGGATCAGGCAAGAAATTCGATCAGTGTGGCGTTTGCGGAGGTGATAACAGTACTTGCAGGATCGTATCTGGCTTATACACGAGACCCACTTTGCCAGTTGGTTATAACTTAATTGCCAAAATACCATCTGGAGCTTGTAATGTTAATATTACAGAACTGAAAAAAAGTAATAATTACTTAGGTAAGTATTTACAATAATTAACATATAATGTTTTGTGAGTTCTGTTGTGGTTGATCGTTTTTAAAATAATGGCGGATCCGAATAATAATCCCAATAATAACTTTATCAACTAACAGCTTTATATATTCGCTATTGAAAAGTAATATATGAAGTTATCTAACATAGGCCTATTTTATATTTATCAGTAAATTATGCAAATACAGTAGATCCTAGATTTAATGGACAAAAATAATTTCTGTCCTAAAAGAAAGATTTATAACCTTTTTTTATTCGCGAATAGAACACGCTACAAGATGAATCAACGAATATAAATTATTCAATATATGTTACAATAACATTCTGTACGTTGTAAATCCGTTATTAATATGTGTTTTTAAAACATATTCGATTTAACGGACTTTCAACAATAGCGGACATCCCTTTTTCTCAATCAGCCCGCTAAATCACCGGCCTACTGTATAAAAGATTTGTACAGATTTAATATATTGAACTAATAAGATTATAATGGGCGATATTGTGATTTATTTCCGACGAAATTCGAAAGGAATGCGAAAAAAATTGATTTAATTAAAATCGGTAGGAATCGTTTTAGCAATTATCTTCAGTGATTAATTTATTAAACACCTTTTTTTTATTACGTTCATTTAGTTAGAGTTTTTCTTTTATATTTCAGCGCTACGAACTGCCAGCGGAAATTACATCATTAACGGAAACTGGGCAATAAAATGGTCCGGGAATTACGAAGCCGTCGGAACAACTTTCACATACATCCGCCACGATTCTCAAAACAATCAATTAGGCGAATCAATCACTGCCAAAGGACCTACTAACGAGGAGATCGATCTTCTGGTAGGTACAGAGACAGTTAAATGAGCACATTTCCTTTTTAAGACCTAATAAAATCCGCCGAAGAAGCACATCGTCTCTCTTACGAACTTCCGTCGTTCGCATGCTCATATCTAATTAGTTTAGTAATTAGTTTTTATACCTCATTTGAACTTCTGTTCGCAGTAATTATAATCCGCATATATTAAATTATTATATTAATTTTTTTCTTCTAATCTATCTTATTGAAATCTAGAACCGTGTTACAAAATACTATTTATTTTTTTAGATATTCCTCGTGTAATTTTGAATTACAAATACATTTACAGTTTATAAAGATAATTTATGTATAATTAAAAATTTAATATGATATAATGAAACATGTTACGTGCGAAACATATATAAACAGTTTAAATTAGTTAAGATAATTCAATATAATATTATATAAAAGTATAACGAAATTTTTAGAATATTTTTTCAAGCATTTTAATCATTCACGTTGAATTAATATCAATAATAAATTCATATTTAATAATAGAAAATTATTTGTAATTAAAATTTTATATAAAAATATGTATTAAGTCTTGCATTATTTGTTTAATTTTTCGTAATTAAATCAGCAGTTTACGGATAATTAAACTATAATTGATTAATTGACAACAATAACAATTTAATTAATCAAAATTATATTTTTAGCTAATATCCTTTAATTATACTGTATGCAGAAAAAAATATCGATATCAAATATATGCTTTATCTATATTACAGAAATTACCACAGATAATAGGGGAGACCGGGGCAACTTCGGCATGCGGGGCAAGTTTGTCAAGCGCTTTTTTTAAAAAACAAATTAAAAGGAGACTTTGGTTATAGGTTAGGCAGTTGAGTTTTATTGGTGGCTTGTTGAGTGTAGTGTTTTTATTGTTCTCCAACAAGCGTAGTTGAATTATCAAGCAAATTTTCATTTTCGTTCAATTCCATATAATATTTTTTTTCCATTTATATTGAATTGGCAGGTTTTGTTATAATTCCATGATAACGAAAGTTACTTTTCCTGTTAGAAGGATGTAACTTCAACTTATTCACGTGGCCAGATCGTGGCTTGGCATTCTGTTCTCAGGGTTGTACTTAATGTTTCGAAATCATGACTAGCGGGGTAAGATCGGCAACATAAAGCCACATTAGAAGCAAAGGATAAAAATCAAACAGATGATAAATGAAAACATGTTTGCATTTGTTATTCATGTATATATGTCTTTGAACTTGCATTTCGTTGTAATAATATTAAATGGGTGTTGGATTTGTATTTCTTTGTTTTAATAGTGAATTCCAACTTATACATTGTTAATAACATAATTTTATATACGTGCCTATCTTGCCCCATTACTGTTGCCCCTATACCAGGGGCAACTTTAATAAAAATAATTAAAATAATTACAACTTTACAAAAAGAGAGAAGTTGCCGATCTTGCCCCTATACCCGGGGCACCTTCGTCAATTTCTCTCTTCTTGTAAAGTTGTAATTATTTTAATTATTTTTATTTCCAAACTGATTTTAACCAGTTCTATAGTAAGGTAACATTCCAATAGACAATATGCAAAGCTTCTTTTTCAGTTTACAGCAGTATTTATTACACAAAATTTAAGTAAAGCTTAACATGCCGATCTTGCCCCGATCTCCCCTATATTTATATTATTATAGTTGCTAAAAGGCAATCTCAATTCAAATGATGTAGCGACTCACGTTCATCAATCAATTGAAGCTTAATTACACGTAAAGAAGTGGTTTAATTATAGTAAGACCGATGGAAACAAAAATCTCTTTAAAAAAGTTCTTCTTCAAACTGTAATTTGATACAAGAATTATTTATTGAACTTTCGGAATTAAAATATTTGTAATAAAATGAAACTGCTTTGTTACCAACGAGATTATGTAAAAAATAAAAGAAATAAATTAATTCATTTTATAAGATATTATTTTTAGAAAATTTCGACATTATACCATTATTTTTCTATTTAACGCAACAATAAATGAATTTAAATTGCACCCGGAGCCAAATTTCTTAATATATAATATATTAAAGATGGCTACTTTTAATCATTCTTATTAATTAAGTGGTATATTCAAAAGCAGGAAGCATAAATTAATGATGTTAAACAGAATTAAATATTTTTGCTCGTAATTTAAAACATGTTTTAAGTACCTCGCTAGAAATTCTGTATGTAAATTTTGACAATAAATTTTCTCGGATTATAACTAAACAACAAAATTCTATAAAATATTTTCTCAGTTCTTTTACTTTAAAAATTTAAATAATCGCGATAACAACTGAATTATCTCAGACTATGAGAAATTTTCAAATTAATTATTGTACATTCGACTAGACATTCTCATTTTATAGTAAAATAAGAATCATTCGTTTTCTTTCTTTCTTTATTTTTTATCTTATTTAAAGAATTTGTACAGTTTAAACAAGAAAATAACTTGTAAAAAATGTTTACAGAATCTCTTTTATCTTCCTTAATAAGTAGGATTTACTGAAGAAATGTGACTATTCCATTTCCAGTGGGTACACGTATTGAATTATTCATGAACCGTTTTGTAACTCATCAATTTTACTCCTATTTATTTTCTTAAATTGTAAAATGCAATAAATAGCATATTTTAATATGGTTTTTTAAACATGGTTATATACTTTTAAGGTCTTTATTATTATTATTTTAATTATAAATTTATAAATTTCATTTTTATAATTTTATATCCCATGAAATTTATATAATACAACATAAAATTATAAAAAATAATGTTTTACTTATAGCTAAGCTAATTAATTCACAAGTTATAGCTTAAGTAATATAATTTTATCACTGTTATTTCAAACTTAATTTTGATGAAATGTTTTTATCGTTTCCAAAATCAACGGTAAAATAATGTTAACAGTAAAAGTTTAAATTTTCCTATAATACTAGGAATTCTTTTGTTTGATTTAATTTAAAATTCGTTTAAATTCTGACTTTTAATTAATAAAAGTGTGAATTTATTATTTCAGATAATTTATCAGCAGCCTAATTCGGGAATAAAATATGAATATTCTTTACCAATACAAGAACGATCTATGAAATTTCCCGATAACAATTTTCAACTTGCCTTTCGTGATGGTCCTCAAACTTCGCCTCGTCGTAATTATAAAGATATATTAACAAACCCTAAAAATCATCGGCCCGATCCCATTAATTCCATTTTAGACAATAACCAAGTTGTTGATCCCACGTATAGAAATAAGATAAAAATTCCTCACCCCATTAATACCATTGATAGAAATTATCGTAGATTCGAATCGAAAAATACTTATCGATGGAAATTAGCGGGATTATCTGAATGTACCCAATCTTGTGGGGGAGGTAAGTTAATATTTTGAATATTTTTAATGTAATAAAACGGTTTAAAAACATAAAATTATTTTATATGTGTGTCCAAAATTATAAACTTTTATTTAATTTTTAAATTTAGTTTTTCCTGCATTAAAAAAAAGTTTTCTGATATTTAATCATCTTACTCGTCAAATTAACTTTAACATTAGACTTACATGTAAGTTATACATGAATTTACGATCATTGGAAACTGAGATTATGTGAATTCAGTCTCCAAAGAAGATCTACTCCCTTCCTTTATACAGAGAGATCCATTTTTAGAATTTCAAATTGAAAGATGTGAGACTGACAGAAGTCGATTAATATAACTTGTGAAAAAGTATCTAGTTGATGTTCAAAAGTATACGATTAATCTTTTAAAAAGTTCACTTAATCATCGCGATAAGATTATAATTGCTAGAAATTTAATATATACATATATATAAGTTATAGTGATATATTACACATCAAATCTTGGCCTTTTATTTTATTAAAAAACTTAATTTAAATAAAAAAATATTTTTCTAACCTTATTATTTCTCTTTATTTCTTATTCTTATATTAAGTAATCTACAAAGAACTGAAGATTTTTTGTAGCATGCTTACATTTATACAATCTTTATGTTTTCATCTCTTTATAAAAGTATAGATATTAAATATTAATTTAATATATTTTTATAAAATTAAGAAACTTCCTCAGATTTTTTCCGAAAATTGCAATAAAAACTGTCATTTAAACATCAATATTGTGTTCCTTTTA
Organism: Centruroides sculpturatus; assembly: GCF_000671375.1. Taxonomy (NCBI): domain Eukaryota; kingdom Metazoa; phylum Arthropoda; class Arachnida; order Scorpiones; family Buthidae; genus Centruroides; species Centruroides sculpturatus. The sequence goes on along the minus strand of NW_019384996.1, from coordinate 23,393 downwards.
TAAAAAAAAAAATTTATATTAAACATTAACAGGATATTCCGAAAATAAATATAAATAGCCTATTTATTTGGTAGGTCGAATTTACTATTATAATATCCTGTTTTTATTATTTTATTTTTATAAATTTAAATATTTACATAATTCTATAAAATGCGTAATTATTTAAGATTACAATTGTCATTTAATAAAACACGTGAAAAATATATTTAAAATGAAACCTCTGTTTAAATGACGTTATAGTATAATTATTTGTTTATTTAGTTATTCGAACAATCGAATAATCTGTAAGTTTGATTCATAATATAAAAGTATAGTTTATAGTTTAATGTATTAGTACGTATTAAAGATATAATAATTATACATATCCATCGAAATAGGTTTTCTGTTAAAAAAAAAATATCAAGTGCTTGAAAATGAAATATGGTATTTAAAATAAGCCACATTTAAAAANTTTCCAAACTGATTTTAACCAGTTCTATAGTAAGGTAACATTCCAATAGACAATATGCAAAGCTTTTTTTTCAGTTTACAGCAGTATTTATTACACAAAATTTAAGTAAAGCTTAACATGCCGATCTTGCCCCGGTCTCCCCTATGTAATAGCAGGAAAAGTAAAATCCAAGACACCATAATATAATAGTCGGAAAATTTTTAAAAATTTTAAATATATAAATCTTAGCTATAAATTTATTTAAAAGTTTATATTTATTTAAGATGTATTCAATTTTTAAAAATTTTGGAATTTTTTACCAACCTGGTAGACGTTTTTATTTTACAAAGTCGTTCAAGATTTTATTTTTCGTTCTCGAAGAATGCTTTTGTCGGGTCTCTTTAACTCTTTATTTGCGAAAGTCTGGTTAGATGAGAGGAAAAAAAAAATCGTTCAATTGATCAGGACAGGACACGGCCGTTGGGATTAAAGCTGGTCTCAGCTAATTTATCTTTACAATATATAAGTTTTAAAATGAAAATAATTTTTCCCTTGTAATAACTTTCGAACTAAAATTAAGTTGAATAGTTGCTATCGATTTTTCTTTTTCCTTTATTCGCATTTAATATTACAATACAAGAAATTTGTTTACTAAATTAAATTACAGATTGTCATGTTTGATTCTAATCAGTTTTTGGAAAGAGTCGGGCTACCCTATCTGTATTTTGATATAAAGTGAATAAGCAGCAGCACAAATGTAAATAATAGCATTATCATACATATTTATAAATATATCTAAAATCATAATGTGATACTTGTAATAAACACTTAACTGAAAAAGTAAAATCTTTCGGAAACAACGAGTTTTCAGCTGCAAGAAACATAGACGAAAACGCATGAACATAACATGTCATTATTACGAGGCTGATAAGAATGATGACACAATACGATAGTGTTGCCAACCATTTAGTTTTTACAATATTTCATTTTTGGCTTTTCCTCGTGTCCCAGTCTCTCGTATGTGTTATGAAAATTTCAATTATATTTAAAAATGCCAATATACCAATGTAAGAAAATGTGAATTTGAAATATGAAACTAGTTGCGCTGCAGTTTGAAAATTTTCTCACTGTCGTCCGTCCGTCCGCCTGTTCTTCCTTAATCTCGAGAACGGAGCTAGATACATGAAAATCAAAACCAGATATAGAAAGCTTATGGGTAGGAGGTCCCAATTAACTATATAAGAACTAAAGATGCAAACCCACGTTGGGAAACAGTGTTAGATAGATGACCGACACGACTCTACTGTTAAAGAAAAAGTATAATGTACAGGGGCAAGACACTACAGTACTAATTTGTGATGGAGAGCATATATTTTAAATGAAATAAATTTAAAATATGATTAAAAATTGTCAGTCCGGTATTGTGACTTTGTCACAATAAATAATTTCTCGTTTAATCTTAGTTACATTTATTCAACTAAATTTATTGATTAAAATTTATTCTAATCTGAAATAAGCTTCTTAATGAAAACGATAGCTTCTTTGAATAATCTTCTATAAACTATCTTCAGAATTATACCTAATAAACACAAATTGTATCGATTTATTAATATATATATATATATATTAAAAATCGATACAGTTTTTGTAAATATGTATTTATGAAAATTTATTAAAAATGTATATATATATAAATACCATTTTACATTATTTATATCGTTGGATGGAGCATAGAAAAACCTTTTTCAACTCCGTCACACACATAATATAACAAAGAAACAAAAACACACAAAAATCAGACTGCTAATCAAACGAATACAGCAACGGATTGCGTAACTTTCCCAGCAAGAATTTTAAAATCGTGTGGCACCCATCTGTTATGATATTTTATTTAAAAACTTTTTATATTATTAATTATAGCAAAAAGCTAAATTTTGAGGATAGAGATGAGTTTTATTTAAAAAGAAGTAAATGTTCATGACGAGTAAAGTCTTCATTAAGAATGATCCCCTTCTATCTTTCACCCCTTCGACTTTTAACCACCAAAATTTAATAGCATCAATCCCCTAATACTCAAATATTCCCGAAAAATTTCAGAAATTTTTGACAAAAGGCACAGGAATTATTAAGCCTCAAAGTGGGTGAATAAAATCTTACCACACCCATAAACAACCACATATACAGAAAAATTACTGAAATTTTTTCATTTCTCGAAATTTCCGCTGAGCCCAAAAATATAAAAATTTTGAGAGTGCCCTCAGTTATAGGGGAGACCGGGGCAACTTCGGCATGCGGGGCAAGTTTGTCAAGCGCTTTTTTTAAAAAACAAATTAAAAGGAGACTTTGGTTATAGGTTAGGCAGTTGAGTTTTATTGGTGGCTTGTTGAGTGTAGTGTTTTTATTGTTCTCCAACAAGCGTAGTTGAATTATCAAGCAAATTTTCATTTTCGTTCAATTCCATATAATATTTTTTTTCCATTTATATTGAATTGGCAGGTTTTGTTATAATTCCATGATAACGAAAGTTACTTTTCCTGTTAGAAGGATGTAACTTCAACTTATTCACGTGGCCAGATCGTGGCTTGGCATTCTGTTCTCAGGGTTGTACTTAATGTTTCGAAATCATGACTAGCGGGGTAAGATCGGCAACATAAAGCCACATTAGAAGCAAAGGATAAAAATCAAACAGATGATAAATGAAAACATGTTTGCATTTGTTATTCATGTATATATGTCTTTGAACTTGCATTTCGTTGTAATAATATTAAATGGGTGTTGGATTTGTATTTCTTTGTTTTAATAGTGAATTCCAACTTATACATTGTTAATAACATAATTTTATATACGTGCCTATCTTGCCCCATTACTGTTGCCCCTATACCAGGGGCAACTTTAATAAAAATAATTAAAATAATTACAACTTTACAAAAAGAGAGAAGTTGCCGATCTTGCCCCTATACCCGGGGCAACTTCGTCAATTTCTCTCTTCTTGTAAAGTTGTAATTATTTTAATTATTTTTATTTCCAAACTGATTTTAACCAGTTCTATAGTAAGGTAACATTCCAATAGACAATATGCAAAGCTTTTTTTTCAGTTTACAGCAGTATTTATTACACAAAATTTAAGTAAAGCTTAACATGCCGATCTTGCCCCGGTCTCCCCTATGTAATAGCAGGAAAAGTAAAATCCAAGACACCATAATATAATAGTCGGAAAATTTTTAAAAAATTTAAATATATAAATCTTAGCTATAAATTTATTTAAAAGTTTATATTTATTTAAGATGTATTCAATTTTTAAAAATTTTGGAATTTTTTACCAACCTGGTAGACGTTTTTATTTTACAAAGTCGTTCAAGATTTTATTTTTCGTTCTCGAAGAATGCTTTTGTCGGGTCTCTTTAACTCTTTATTTGCGAAAGTCTGGTTAGATGAGAGGGGAAAAAAAAAAATCGTTCAATTGATCAGGACAGGACACGGCCGTTGGGATTAAAGCTGGTCTCAGCTAATTTATCTTTACAATATATAAGTTTTAAAATGAAAATAATTTTTCCCTTGTAATAACTTTCGAACTAAAATTAAGTTGAATAGTTGCTATCGATTTTTCTTTTTCCTTTATTCGCATTTAATATTACAATACAAGAAATTTGTTTACTAAATTAAATTACAGACTGAGAAATCGATCTTTGTGTTTGTTAAATTAACTCTTTTTTTATATATATATTTAATTTCAGAAAGCTGTTAATAATATGAAATGTTTATTTTTATATAATGCTTAGTAAAAATCTCTCTTAAAGTTAATGTATAAAAGCTGATCGAATCTATATTTTAAATTCTTTAATTGTAAACTTTAAAAGAGAAAAGTTAAAATTTAATGTTTTTTTTTTATTTATTTTGCATTTCATTTGAAAACTGTGCAGGTACTCAGCGAACAATAGTGTCTTGTGTGAAGCAAAACACGTTGAGTGTGGTACCCGATGATGATTGCGAATCAGGGGATAAGCCAGAAATTCAAATAGTTCGTTGCAATACTCAACCGTGCCCAGCTGTGTGAGTATAAAGATGTCATACTGTCACTCTCATTTCAATTTCATTAGCTCTTACATTACAATTCTTGTTTCGAATGCTTCCAACTTGTTTTTTTATAGATGGGTGCCCGGAGAATGGGAAAGTTGCAGCGCTACATGCGGAGAAGGAATCCAACGAAGAAAACTATTATGTAAACAAGAAGTATCGCCAACGTTGAATATTAATGTAGCAGAAGGAGCTTGTCACGGTCAGGAGAGATTACCATCCGTTAGAAAGTGTTTTATTAAACCATGTGTTCATTGGAAAATTGGTGAATGGGGAAGAGTAAGTGCATTTATAAATATTAAAACACAATAGAAACTGAATGTTATACATAAATCCTCAAAAAAAACCGGATTTAATCTTTTTTCATTATGCGATAAATTTTTCTTAACGCTTCAATTTCTATATTTTATGATGTGTTCGAAGTAAAAACGAAGCTATTTAAAAGTAATAAAATATTGCATAAAAGAATAACCGTAAAAAATTAAATGAACCTACTATTATTTAAATAATAATTGGTTAAAGTTTACATTTGCAGTTATTATTAAAATACAAATTTAGTAATGTTTATCAAAATAATTCCATCGTAACAAGATATAAGATTATTTGGAAACTACAAAGTTAATCAACAAAATGTTATGTGATATTTTTAGCTAATTATATTGTGGACATATTGGATTTTTGCATTATATCGTATCGAAATCCTAAATATTAAAGTTTATTTCAGTGTTCAGCAGAATGCGGGAAAGGAATGAGAAAAAGGGAAGTTACTTGCATAACCGATGATGAGAGAGTAACGCTGGAAAATGAATGTACGGAACTTAAACCAGAAACTGAAGAGATGTGTGATATGGGACCTTGCATAAACACTTGGTTTTTCTCAGAATGGACGCAGAAGGTTTGTCATTTCAATGATTTTTTTTCAATTAAGAATATGTTGATACGTTTGTTAAAAATATAAGATTTTAAAACTCTTCCTAACCTTTGTAACCAATTAATACAGGCACTCGATATATTTTTATAATAGAATTTTATTAGTTTCTTATATTTAAAACATTATTCTATTTTAAGCGAGGAATTTTAACTCATAAAATGAACAAATATAAAAAATTACTTTATTTCATTTCCAGTCATATTATTTGTGACTTTATTCTGTATTCAGAAGAGAGAACGTTTGAATATTATAAGAGTGCAATTGGATTGTTTTCAGTGTTCGGTGGAATGTGGAAAAGGCCACTTATTCAGGAAAGTAATTTGTCTTCATGGAAGTGGAAAATCAACCGCAGATGGAGCATGTGATTTAACTAATCGTCCGGAATCTCAGAAATCTTGTATTAACGAGAAAGGTTGTGGAGGAAAATGGTTTGTCGGCCCTTGGAGTCAGGTAATAAACTCAAATACTCTTCAATTGAAATTTTTCGTTTCCGTCTTTTATTTTTATTTTTATTTTTAGATATTTGTGAATAAATAATTTGAATTTAATAATAAATTCGTTAAAAATATTTTAAAATTTTTTATACAATAACATACAATTATCTATTAT